>NW_010543949.1:7579-62661 GCF_000687285.1 Phaethon lepturus | reverse complement strand
CTTGTTGTTAACATATTTGTAAAAACAATTTGTAAAAACAAGAACTTGAATGTGTTCTGTAAAGATACTCTACCATATAAGACTGATGTCCTATACAAGTGAGAAGGATGTTTTAGTTTTTTAGCCTGAGGATCAGTCACTGACGTTACTGGCATAGTTATGCTATTCAGTGTATACATTCAAAAGCAGTTCTGCATGGAAAAGCATCTTGTTTTCTATCCTCCTGTTCTGCTTTATGTGAAGCAGAACTGTGTTTAGGGTCACTGTATCCTCCCTGATACAATGCAGTTCAAATGTGGCAAACACAGCAGCTGGTCCTTCACACTGTTTTAGTAGAGGTTCCTGGATTCCTGGAAATTGCACTGTCCAGAGCAGTTTGTAGGTCATATACCTACCAAAATAGAAGATGGTTTTGTAAAACTTAGGGCAACCAAGTTAGGCATCTCACAAGGCAGGTTTTGCTCATAGGGACTTAGTTGCTTCTGCGTGGGATAAGCGAGTTCTGACGCATAGTATCACAGTGCACATTTTCACTCAAAGTGAGATACTACTTCTGAGTAAAGAACAGAATTTTGGGGGGTTTAAAATGGGATGGGGTGACGAGGCTCTTGAGATTTGTGCAAACACCATTTGTGACCTTCAGAAGGTCACAACAGACCATATAATCTCCTCTTGCCCCTAAGTTCCTCAGGTTTTACATCACCTGTTACAAACCTTTCCCAGTCATAGTTGTTCAGTGCAGCAGAGGTTCTCACGCAGTATGTGTACATGGCACCTGGGCCCACGCTGCCCTCAAACCTTGAAATAACAGTAACAGAGTGAGTGCAAACCCTGGTTCCTGACACTGGAGAGAATTCAGCTCTTTCTCAGGCACTCTTTTTTTTTTTTTTTTTTTAATTTGTCTTCAGATTGTGCTGAGGGAGAAAAAAGCCTAAGCAGAGCTTATGGATATTTGGAATTCAGCTGTTAATCGGATTACTTGATATTGTGATGAAAGCCAGCGGTCTGGGGTGTGGTTGCCCTGCTGTGCCCTCTACCAGCTGGGATCAGATGTGGTCAGTGCTGTCAAACCTCCCTATTGACTGCTTGAATAAAAAACCCCTTTAACCCCAGAGCATTTGGAGGCACAAGGGGATGTGGATTACAAAGTAGCATTAGTTTGCGGAATAGGAATCAAATTCAGGATTGAATTATTCCCTTTTCTGCTCATTACCTCTCTCTTGCTGCGAAGCAGAATACATACAAACATGATTAAGCCGGCAGGCAAGAACTGTGTCATGTGCTGAAGCCAGTAGAGAGCTTCTGCAAGTCTTCTGAGACCAGATGGTGGAATTTCTTCTGTCAAAGAAGCACAAAAGACTTCCATAGTTTCAAGGATAATGCATTTGGGACAGCTCAATCCGCTGGGACCCACAGAGCTGCATTGTACTGAATAAAATAATGCTTCTGCCTCTAGCAATATTTACATTATGCCAAGGAGCCTTATGAAAGAGTTGGGACTTTCACAGACATAGTAGTACACTATTATGTAAATTACTACTTTGTTTGACATCTGAATGGTATTAAAACTGTCTGGAAGTTTATTGCTTGGAGCAGAGAGATCCTAAGAGCTACACTTGACATCATTTAAATTACAGTGATGCTGTGTGGTATTATATAACTGTCTTTGTCCAGAAAGGTGTATGCTCCTCTAGTTGCCTCCTCTCTCCCTGCAATTATTTTAAACCCAGGCAAGATCTTTTCCCATAAAATTCTGTGTTGAGCAGGCAGGGGAGTATTACAGAATTTTCAAAGGAACTTGGTAACAACACAAATGGCATCTGTGAAAGAGCTACATGGCAGCCTGCTTTAACTGTCTCAAGAGGAAGCCTAAAGCTGTGCTCTGTGAGAGGTATCATATGGAAGAGGAATCTTAATGAAGTCTGTTAACTGAACCTCAGCAGGAGGAGAGTGCCGCCAAAGGCAGGCGGTGTCATACTGGGGCGCTGGCAGGCGCTACGTCCCAGTCCCCGTGTGCTTGCTGGGAGATGGCAAAGAGCTCCTGGGAATTCAGCACACTTCATTTTTCCTGCAGCAGGTCTCCATGGTGTAACTCTGGAACAGCAAGTGGAGGATCAGACCCAAGGTATCTCATTTACCAGCTCCCTTCATGGGAGCAGAGACAGCTTGTAGGCAGCTCTGGTATTTTCCTATCCAGCATCCTAGTGTTAAAAAATGAGTCACTCGGTCACAGGACAGTACAGCCTCCGCAAGGGCAGCCTCATGCCAGCTCAGGAGGATGCATTTTTTTCCTAACTCATGTTAAGGGCATTTAGGGTTGAAAACCAGTCACATCCTCACCTGGACCTTAGAAATCCTGCTGTTCCTGGAGCCTCTAGGAACTTCCTGGCTCTGCATTTTCCTCAGACCACATTAATCTTTCTCATATACAGAACTGATGAGAAATTGGTGCAACTGTCAGGTGTAGGACCCTGGGGATGGTTTTCCAAGCTAGGTTGGTGCAAACCATTTGGTATGTGGATAGGAAGAGAATAGTGCCTATGGCTTAGCTTTTGCTGTTATGTTTCCACTGTGCAAGCTCTGTCCCTCTAAAAGACCTCAGAGTTTGGCCTTCGGACCTTGTGGCTCACTCTTTACCCAGGAAGATTTCAATCTCTGTTGGCACAGGGTTTCTGCCAGGTTTTGCAATGGGAGCATTACATTTCGTTTTTGGAATACCAGTGCTGGTAGGTAATACATAGTTAAGGTTACCTCCAGCCAGGAGAGTCTGACAGAGGGAACAGGAGTGACAAATGAGTGACCTGGAAATGCTGCCCTTGATCATTCAATATGGAAATGAGAGCTCTGACCTTGAGTACCAGAAGCACGTTATCTCTGCACATACAGTGTGGAGATGATGAGAGAAGATTTAGAGGAAAGCTTGGGGTGCACACAGTAACTGCTGAAGGAAAATACGCATTGGATTCATGATTCAGTGTGAGTATACTTATGCTGTGGAAAAGATGGGTGCCTATCAAAATCTTCAAAGGCACAGACAAATGCAGCAATTTCCTGGTTCTCTTAGTGGCTGCCCAGACTCTGCCATGCTCCATGTGTTAGCAAACAGGAGGTTCAAAGATGGCATTAAAAGCAGTTTTCTGTCAAAACTCAGAGGCAAAGAGTAAGATCCTGTTCTAGTCTCATAGGTGCTTTTGCAGCCATCTTGCTGGCCCATAACTTGCTTTTTTTCCTTTCTCTAATGAAAGAGCAGCAAAGAATGAATGTCGTGCATCTGGTAAGCCTGTGAAAGCATCGAGTCTAGTGCATGTATAAGATTTAATGTGAGGAAGCTTGGTTTTCTCGGGAGTCCAGTTTCAAGTGCTTCTGTGGGAAGAGCTGAGTTCAGGTTCTTGGTTACTTCTCACCTGAGAAGTTATGTGACTATTAGGTTCAAAAGGGGACACTTAGAAGCCATTATCTTGGAAATAGCTTTATATTTAAACCTTGTATCTTTTGCAGAGTGCCCCAGAAGCATACAACTGTGCAAACAGGGACTCTATGAAATATTTAATCTTTCCATTCCCCTGCAGTTTTTCCTGCTTGCTTGGCATATGGAAGCACTAGATATGCTTGCCAATAAAGAACTCCTCTGGATGAAATCATTTAACAAGGGATGAAAATGTGATAAATGTTTTACAATCAAGGTCCCATAAGCAAAAGTGAGTGTGAGGCAGCTCTTATCCATCTGAGTAGGAACTGGCTGGAAGTTTTAATAGTTACCTGGCACTGGATTTCTCTGGGTTTTGGTGTCAACAGATTTCTAGTAGGCTCATTTTTACAGGCACTCATCTCTGCTGCAGCTGTTTCTGATATAATTTTTTACAGGTGGTAATATTCATAAGCAGTCCTGTCCCAAATACTTTTGATGTTAAAATCTTTTTGTTGTTGTTGTATTACAAATCAAAGGATGTACTTCTGCAAAGTATAGGTAATTCATGCAGTTTCACTTACCTGCATGCTGATGCTAAGGAGTCTCATCTAATTAAAAAGCTGTTATCAAAAGTCTCTTCACCTAACAGACAGCAGATAAAGTTGGTTTACCAGCTTTGTTTCTAATCTGAGGGCTAATGAATATAATTTTACTGATGAGGGATTTCTGTATGATTCCTCATGTGAACTGCACGTATAATCTAATGGAGGACTAGCTGAGCTTGCAGTGACAGTCAAGGTTTTTTTCATACCGGGTCAAGCCAGTATCTTTTGAATCAAATTGTTACTCTCTATTAATTACTGCAGCATATTTATTTGATGTGTAATAACTGGAGTGACAGTGCTTATTAACAGCTAGGCATTTGTAAGTATGGTGGAAAGATCATAAATGAGAATTGTGAGGAGCGCTAATGAGAGACGGGGGATATTCAGTTATGTGCAGCGAGGACTTTCGGTGTCTGGGTGCCTGGCTGCTGATGCTAACATCTGGCAGTGGCCATAGCACTGTATCGGCTCACAGTGCATCTGTGGAGGCCTCATGCCAGTGATATATCAAGGAGGCTACCACAGCACAGACTTCAAATTTGCCTTCTCATCAAAGGATGCTCTGGGCAGGACTGATGAAGACATTTTCCTACTGACAGAAAAGAAAAAGATTTAAGCAGACATGCAGCGGCTGGTGAGAGTTATATGTGCTAGTATGTGTGTAGGGTTGTGCTCACATTCAGAGATGGGTTGCAGGAAAGAATGTTGCCTATGGAGATGTGGTAGACTTAATATTCTGACCTTAGGAGGAGGATCAAGCTGCTTTTATGTAATGATAACTAGATGAAAACTTGACTTGGGATGTGAAATGAACAGAAACAGCGGACTTTATTGAAACTTGAGGCTTGTAGAAAGACTTTTTCTTCCAAATACTCGAAAGAGCAGAACCTTCAGCCAGGACAACTAGCCTCACTGTTGTTCTAGAAAGGGCTTCTGCTTTGGAAAAAGTGTTGTTTTGAGGGGGAAGAAAAATGTCCATAGTGCTTCCCAGTCTTGCGGTGCATCACAATTTTCATGGTGCTTCATTATTCAAAGAAAGATGCACCTAAATCTAATCATCTAACCCACCTCCCACTTTCTAATCAGAAAATCAGCATGGTCGCAAGCTCTTAATCTGCTCCTTATTTACTTCCCCTGGCTAATGTCCACAGAAATTGTTACTGCTCTTGAAAAGTCAGAAGACTTACCTGAACCAGGGTTTGTTCCCTTACTTACACCGGTTAAATATCTTGGATGAAGGAAGAAAAAAATTATTCTATCTCTCAGCGCTTAAATGCTGCACTGCATGGCTATTCAGTCAGGTCACAGAGACTAGAATAAGTTTGCTGCAACCTCTGTAAAATCTGCGTTTGTTCAAATGTCAAAGCACCTTTTTGAAAAGTCAAGTTAATTAATACCTGTGATTTTTAGGAAATTAAATGCAGGAAGCATTCCCTTATACCTTGCTCCTGACTGGATGACTGGAACTACAGTAATTTCCTTGTATTGGGAATCACAGAATCACTAGGTTGGAAAGGACCTTCAAGATCAAATCCAGCGCCACCGTGTCCCCTAAACCATGTCCTGAAGTGCCACATCCACATGTTTTTTGAACACTTCCAGAGATGGTGACTCCACCACCTCCCTGGGCAGCCTGTTCCAATGCTTGACCACCCTCTCAGTGAAGAAATTTTTCCTAATATCCAATCTAAACCTCCCCTGGTGCAACTTGAGGCCATTTCGTCTTGTCCTATCACTAGTTACTTGGGAGAAGAGACCAACACCCACATCGCCACAACCCCCTTTCAGGTACTTGTAGAGAGCGATAAGGTCTCCCCTCAGCCTCCTCTTCTCCAGACTAAACACCCCCAGTTCCCTCAGCCGCTCCTCATAAGACTTGTGCTCCAGCCCCCTCCCCAGCTTCGCTGCCCTTCTCTGGACACGCTCCAGCACCTCCTTCTTGTAGTGATGTCATATTTCATTTCTATTAGGTCTTGTTTAATCAGACAGGTTCTTAAATTACTGCTCATTGTCTGCTCTGTAGTGAAGTAAACCTTTTAGTACGATTTCTCATACGTGGAAGCATGAATTCAGAAGGTGGCCAGCACATACTTTGCAAAGGCACGTGCTGTGCAAAACTCTTGCAGGTAGCTCCATCAAAAGATTGTTGTCTAGTAATAGTGGGCTGCTGTTTGTCTTTCTGGCCAATCTCAGTGAAGAGCAGAACATGAAAAACATCCCACTGTTTAACAGAATTCAAAGACTTGAGACAGAACTTGAGGTTCTGTTTTGACCCATTGCTTGGGTCCATGGATAATTTTGTGATTAGATAAAGAGGGGAGGAATCACTAATATTCACCTGATGCTTTTGATTAAATTGATTAGAAGTTTTGTGGGTTTTTTTTCACAGAACCAGGATCATTCAGCTGTTACTGACTAATGAGGGATATTTTTCAGGGACCCACAATTATCAGGAAATAAATACAGAGAGATTGGGGAAAGAATACAACAGGCCCAATTCTAAGGGCAGGATAATTCCATGGCCATAATGGAGTTGCTTTTTCCTAAAAAGTAGTTCTTAAATTTCTGTTTCAGCTGAGCCCAGCACTAACCAAATGTCCAGGTGTACCCAGCCTTAGGCATATGGGATTTTCATGGGTCTTCAGGGAGACCAGCCCACACCTCATTTGAGGAACAATTATTTCTTTCCCTCTTTCCAGTCTGAATAAATCCACTGTATTTCCCTGTTCATACTTTTTATTAATTCTCCTTCCTTGATCCTTATGTTCTTTGTATCCTGTGAATAGTTTGTAGACCATGTATGTTTTTCGTTGCCACCACTGATGTATGCTGTGCTATGTAGTTTGTACTTTTAAAACTCCTTAATCTGTGTGCAAAAAATGTCCCCTTAATCCCTGCATATGTTCCATGCAAGCAAGTTTGGTTTTTTGTTGTTATTAAAGTCTAAGATAATTCTCATGAAAATTTAAAAATCTGCTAATGGAGATGACTAGTGTGTGACAGATTTTCATCAAACATGCTTTATTCATTTACAGATGTTTAAAGGAACTATGTGCTAAGAGCACCGAACTGATTCAATATAGTGCTAAGCCCCCTGACAACAATGTGAATCTTGTGGTAAGAGCTCAGCAGAAAAGTGTTCTTGTTAATATCTGGTCCCTCCTGGCATCAGTGGGGCTTAAGAAATAGCCATATTTATTCACTACCTAAATTTTTAAACAGCAAACATTTTTAAAGCACTTGCTAAAATATTTAAGGCAGGCAAATAACAAGTAGATGATGGATGGCAAGGAGAATAAATGCCTTGATTTATTGAAGAAAAGGGAATTCAAGAACTTGGTGTGAAGAATTTCTAGTTAAACTGATGATAATTCTCTAATTGAATTGCTTGTACTAGGTTACTGAATTTGAGAATCTTTAAAGGAGTTCCAGCCCAAGGCTGTAATCTGAGCCATCTAACCCTTGCAAATGTCCTTCACTAGCTGAGAGTGATCTAAAAAGGTTTACAGAGTTGTCAGCAAGTTCACCCAAAATCAGCTTCTTGTCAAGAATGGATTAAGAAGAGACTTTAATGTGCTAATGCTACAACCTACCATCTTCATTTTCTGCTGGAAGTGGGAGAGAGAAGTCAGGTTTCAGGCTTGTGAACTGACAGACTCAAAGTTCTCTACCAAAAAGGAGTTCAGAACCTGTATTTCTGATTTAAAGCTCTCCATTCACATCTTTCATCCTGCCCTGCCCCTTTCTTTTTTTCATAAGAAGGAACCATCTAATGAAGAGCATCCTTACCCAGAAAGTTAGGAAGGAAAGAGAGAAGTAACAGATATACAGCTCTTACACAGCTGTCCTGTTTCTTGGCATTTACGGGCTGCCGCATTTTAACAGCTGGATAGATGTTCCTTTACTTGCAGTTGATCTCTTAAAGTGGCACTTGTTCAGGGACTTTTATGAACCTAAGGCTTTGAGAGGTCCATGCATATTTTGAACAAAAGGTGGAATAAACTGTATCAGTCCTCCTTGGAAGTTTCCAAGCTTTCTAACTCTACCTTTGTTTGCTTTTCAGAGCAATAGCTCCAAGGTTTTCTTGGAGGATGCTGTGGCACTTCTGAAGGCAGTGCGAAAGGAACAGGTTACACTGATTTCCCTTCTGGTTTCTTATTGCATGCAGGCTAAACTGAGAGAAATACTGGTACTTTTCCTGCCAGCAGTAGTGCTACTAATTGAGAGCACTACTAGCTTGCTCCGATTTCACCTTGCAACCCTTGTGCTCACTGTGAGCACAGGGCATAGTAATTCATTGCATCTGTGGCAGGGACTAGAAACCAGGGTGAGACACAAATCTGAAACACTTTACAAACTTAACTTTCCTTTTATATTTCTCTTTGTAGTTGGGACAAGCTAGCAGATGCTAGCTTAAGATAAGCAAGTGGATTGAATTATCTTGGGAGGGAAGGGTGTATCTATTTCTCGTGAACGCCGAGAAGCAGTTGGCTGGATGACTCTAGGCAACACTGAAACAGTTAGATTTATCCCCTAAGCAACACTGAAACAGTTAGATTTATCCCACTCTTTACTGTTTAGCATCACATTGCAGCTGGTGAGAAGGAGGTTTTAGTGAATTTGGGAATAATCCATCAAAATTCAGGTTGATTCTTTATGCTGCAACATCAAGCTGTGCTTGGAGTAGGTCATAAGGCTATTGGAAAGTTAATGATACTCCAGGATCTAATCACAGAGCTAGCTCAGATATGAACTGTGGAGGAACTAGAAGACGATGGAAATTTTACTTCAATGATTTGGAAATAATTAGGCAGATGACTCGATATTTTTCTGACAGAAGCTGTAACATCATATGCTTACATGAACATTTCTGTAAAGGTGAGGGGGCTTTCTGCTTCATGACCTTCCTGAGTTAGTCGTGTACGTTTGGAAGGAGAGGATAAATCTCATATAATATGGTATTTCTTAGACTGTGAGACAGCAGCTCTGTTTCTAATTGGCAAGTTATATTACTATATATTCACGTTAGGTACTTAGAAAAATCTCACTATCAGAGTTATGAACAGTTCTCTTTTGAAATGAGACCCAAAAGTCAATGTCTTGTTTCCCAACAAGGCATGTCTCCAGTAAACAAGCAAATGGAGGAGCTCACAAAGCAAGAGCATAACACCTGAATGGTTTAATACTTACCAGTTGTCAACCCTGAATATCACTGGGTCATCTTTTCAAGTGCATGACTGCACTAACCTTGCTGTGTCAGGAAAATTTGTGTCCAATCCTGTAATGCATAAAGATGTCCTGGCAGGAGAAAGGCAATAGAGTTTCTTTGCTGAACTCTAAGTGCAGCCTGTCATTATTTATTAAAGAGCAAGTAGCTGAAAATTCAACCACTCCTGACACTTCAACTTCTAGCCGTATTTGTGTATGTGGTAAACAGTCATTTACAGAGAAAGACATCACTGGTCACTTCTGAGGGAGCTGAAATAATACAATTTTTCTTATTTAGGAAGGGCATCTCTTTTTATTCTTGTTTAAAAGGTGAGACGATGTGATCAATTCCCCTAATGCTTGCAGGTCTCATTTCAGCATGCCTGAAAAGGTAGAGTCCCAGCAGAAATGTTGGGAGCAAGCTGTAATTAATTGAAGCAAGCAGATGGCTCCAACTTCTTGTGCCTTAACAATGTGACAGCATCTCATGGAGGAGCTGTGACAGCGTAGGACGCTTGTAGGAGAGGGGGTGGGATAAAAGCTCTCGGTGTGCATCTGCAGCAGGCTCAAGCAGTGTCTTTGTTCAGGTTATCTCACCACTCATTGAATCATCTGTCTCGAATGGCCTTGGATAAGGAAGAGCAGTAAGGGAAGGAGAAAGAGGTGAACCAAGATTTACATTCGTACTCAAGAAGTGTAGAATAAGATGCAAAGTTTGAATGTCAAGCCATTTAAGTGGTCCTAATTGGCTCTGTGGGTGGTTGCTTTTATTTTGGAAGAGGAATGACTTCTCTGGATAAATCTGTCTTCTAAACAGATTAAGCAAATTCAATTAAAAAAATTGAAAATGTTGTTAAAGGATGAACACAATCATGTTATGGAATCTGTGTCCAAAGTAACTTCTGGCATAAATATCACCTCACAAGAGTAAACAAGCAGTTTTGTTTCTCTTGTGTTTTACACAGTCTAATTTAGTGCACACATTTCTGATGTTAGAAGTCAAATGTTTGATTTTGATTACTCATACAGGAGCTTATGTAGGAAGTGTTTCTCATTCTCCAGGAATTTTCCAGATCTTAAAATTGTAAAGAAAAAAATCAGAATTTTCTTATTTTTTCAAGCATGCAAAATTAAAAGGGTAAGAAAGAGGAAGTTTGGGTCAACTAAGAGATATCTATTTTTCATCTCTTTCTTAGTATGAATTTAATTCTTATTAAAAGAAGAAATTTAGACTGACTTTTCAAATATAAAACCAGAAGTTTTTTTCACAACTTTTAATCAGTAAAATGGCAATACCAGGTCTTTCCTCGTTACAAATTTCGTTTCTGAACAGCTATTTTTTAAATAAAATTAAACCAGAAAGTTGCCAGTAAGTTCCACTCACATGCCTGAAGTACATAAAGCAGTGATTTTCTAAGCATGTCTGTGCATTGGGTTGACCATCTGAACCTCTCAGCTTCCTTACTATGATACATTAATATTTATTTGTGAAACACTCTGTGATTCCCTAAATGAAAAACCTTTCACAAGCGTAAAGTCTTAATCTCCTTTGAGACTAGAATGAGGCTAGAAATGACACCAAAATCCCTGGGTGAAGTGCCTCTTCAAACAGCATCCTGCCTGAAGAGAATATTTAAAATACTGCACACAAAAAACCCTGTTGGAAAATATAAAATTTTACTTTTAAGCTACGTGGTTTAGTCAGTGGAAGCATGACATCAATTGGTGCCTTATCAGAAGGGTATGTTTGGTATTTAAGTCAGGGCTAGCACTGTGTTTCTGAGCACAGAAATTCAAGAGTATCTTTTCTTTAGGAGGCTCCTTAAGGATGCATCAAGTATGGCAGGTGGAGAAACTTGCTGAATCTTGAATAAATTACTGAGACATTGCATAGTTGCTGTAAATATTGTAGGACCTCATGACAGCCAAAGGAGAGTAAAAAAAAATCTACAGAGAAGGATGCAAAGTGTTTGTAAGCCTCCATCTTTCAAGAAGGAATGAATATCTATTTGCCTACAGTTTTGGGGTCCTTAGACCACAGTCCTCTAAGGTGAGTCAGAGTGAAATAAGACTATGCACATAACACGTCCTTCTCAGTGTTTAGAGAAGGACCCTACAGTGTTTCATTATGTACAACATTATTTGTTGATTGTTCAGACTCATCCAAGCTATTTCCCAGGTGCCATAAGCACTGTGCCATAAGTATTTGCTTCTGAGGGAAAATCAGACTCTGGCCTGAATTTTATAACTGCAGGTGACAGCGATGGTTCAGTTTTCCCTTCAGTTATATTCTCTGTTTCTTTCTTTTGTTTGTACATATCAGATTTGTGACATAAGTTTAGTGCCAGTTTCTCACTGCTATTCTGAATCCACAATTAGGACAGACTTTTCTTTTTAAGATCTCTATGTACTGCAGTCAGCAGAGTTTTCTTTAAATCCTTATATCTTGTTTAACCTCACGAGTTGAAAAGATTTTATCCATTATCTTAAGTATTAATTATCTTATTATTTTATTATTATCTTTAGACACTCTAGAGTTTGATATGCTAGCTTTTTTGCTGCAATATCTGATTGAGGACGAGTTCTCATTCGTAAAGGCTTTCTGCAGAGCAGCTCCTTATTCTGGATGGTTTTGTACAGCTTTCACTCAGGCAAACTCTCAGATGTGGCAGGATCAGGCCTCAACTTCTGAGGATGTTGATAATTCCAGATGAAGTCTTCCATCAAAACTCCTTCCGAGTTCAGTATAAGCATAACTGATGCAGTCAAAAAGAGTTCCCCACTAGCACTAAATTAATACCCTTCTCTTCTGACTCCAAAGAGATGGATGGATGAATCTTACATGTCCCTTGGTGCAAACATTTATTGACTTTCTTTCCTGTACATATTTTTGCATTTTTCTACAGGGGTATACTTTTAAAGGAAAAACTTGCTTATGTGCCAAAAAAACTATTGCTGCTTTTTCTTTGTTCCATCATTTCTCCATTTAAATTGACTCGTAGCAGTTTCTTTTCATTCACAGGTGTTTATCAATTTTTAACAATTTCCAATTACCACATTAATTTCTAAAATTTGCATAAGTAATGTGGCTCATAGAAGCATTATATTTACTGCATTGCTTCTAGCCTACCTGAAAAAACAGTGAAAACAAGTGTGCTTTTTACAAAGATGTATCACTTTGAGTAAATGGTGATCGAAACCAAATTGTTACACATTGACATTTTTGTGATTTGAAGGAATCTAAACTACTTCTCACTTTGTAGCCTGCAACATAAAGGTCATTTCTGGGAAGGGTTAGTATCAAATGCCTGAAGGGGCATATTCTTAATTTTCAGTATGTTCTTAGCATCTCATCCACATTCTGCACTCACAGGTATAAAACACAGTATCTCAAGCTATAAGAAATTATCTGAAACTGTGGAAAACTTGACCTGCATATACTTTTCCATTCAAATGCTTCTTTAATTTTAAAAAAGTCAAAGGAGTTGGAGCAATAATTAGCAGAATAAACACTACTGTCCTCAGAGAAGACCTTGTCTGCCAAACTACTGCCTTAAGAGAATGGTTACAGCCGAGTTACAGCCCAGACCTCCTCCTTGCTCTGGAAAACAGACCTGACTTAGACTGGAAAATGCTGACAGACGCTGAAGTTTATCTGTGCTGGTGGGTGTCACGCTATAATAAAGCACACCTCAGTCAAGCACATAAAAACAGGATTTAGTTCAGAATCTGATGCTTAACTCTGCATCATCAATCTTCCTTCTCTATATTAATCACACCAAAGTACATACTGTTTGCATCTGTTACTACTCCAGAGCCTGTTTGACAACTGAATCCAGCTGAAAGCTCTTAATTCTTGATTTGTATTTTGTTTTTTTGGGGGATTGGGCTTTTTCTTTTAACACATGGCAGTTAACATAGCAAAGCTAGATGCTAAGAGCTGGCCTGTCCTCCACTGAAGTTTGCTGAAAAAAGAAAACCAATTTGGAAGAGCAGGCTCTACTTAAGAGCTTGTTAAATAGAATTTGAGTGGATTGACAATTATTTGAGGCTGATGTCTATTAAAAAAGTACCCTCAGTGAGTATTTAGGAAACACAAGTTTTCAATAAACAAGGAAATTGGAAATATTATACAGATGGTAGTGAATGGGACTTCAACTCTGTCAGAATTAGTCAAAGTCATCCCTGCAGTGTAATGCCTAATATTTTACAAAATAGTAAGATCTCTGGATCCTTCTAGGTGAGAGATCGGTTGTGCAGAGCCAGTAAAACTGCTAGTTTTACTGGAAGTGTAATTTGCATCAGCTGTGAATCTTATCCTGTTGCAATCCAGAAAAGGAGTGGCTTGGTAGGTGGAAAAGTATGCAGTGATGGTAGGGCTGAAGGTTCAAATTGGATCACGAAGCCAGGCAACACATGCACACGTTGGCCCAAAGCCAACCTTCATATGGGCCTCCAGGCACGCTGTTGTAGCTGATTTCCACGGTTCCTCTGGCAAATGCAGAAACCATTTGGGCAATTAGGAAGCATGAGGATGCCCTGTTTCTGCTGGGGGAAGCAGGACACCCAGCTGGACGGACCCGTGCTGCAGCGCAGGTCAGCTCTTCTCCAGCAATGCCTCGTCTGTTAAGTGCGGCTGTAGCGATCCTGTTTGAGAACATAATCAGAACAGAAATCCCATCTGTACACTGCAGGACTATGCAATGTATAAGAAAACCTAGTTATGTTAAAATTTCTCTTGCTACCTGCCTTCTGACCTTGTTTGGTATCTGCTAGCTCATTTGTCTTGCAGTGCTAACAGAAATATGAGTAAGGAAGCAAAAGGAAAGCTGAGAGCTCTCAGAATTGAACACCAACTCAGATGAGACTAGCAAACCTGATTTTTCTTGTGGAGATGTCCTTTATCACTTTTTTAGTCACTGAGGTAGGTCAAAACTTCTCAAACAGTGAAAATATTTTTTTTTATTATCATTATTTATTATTAAGTTAATCAAGCCATGATTCAATTAACTGGTTTGAGAGGGAGAGATGCTAGTGAGTTATTTGTGCACCTGGCAGTGTGTGCAGAATACTAATAGTCTGGGTAATGTGCTCAAAATTCTTCATCAGCAGCAGCTGGAGCAAGTTTTTTTACTCTGGTGAGTAAGGAAAAAGAAGAAAACTATTTCAGTGCAGCAACAGTAGTATATTTACATTACAAACATGGCACTTGCTAACGGTTACTGGGAATTCAGCTGCCAGAATAAGGGCAGTGGCATTCATTTAGTTCCATTTCCAGTTATAAGAGATCCTGTTGTTTTTGTCTCCAAAATAAAAACCTTGCAGACCTAGCTTAATTACAAAACTACATGGGCTGCTACCCATTTTGTCTGACTATGGATGTGGTCATCTGTCATCCCAAGCATTTTGAACTCATTCAGCTTTGGGGACAGGAAAGGCAGTCTTTGGTCCTGTGATTGTTGTAAAACTTCTTTTATTTCATAGCTGAGCATGGAAACAGGCAGTCTGGTGCTACGAGAGATAGCTATCCATGGTAAATTGAGAACATCGCTCATTCCTTTGTTCGCTATGGGAGCTGAATCTTTGGCAAGCAGCTCCTCTTACTAAAGTAAATGGTGACATTTGTTAAGTGGTTCCAAACAGGCGCTTTGTGGATTTTCGATATACCTACCCAGTGTCTGATCCAATTGTCACTGAAGCAAAGTCAGTGGGAGTCTTTCTACTAACTTCAGTGCAACAAAGAAAGTCTCCTGCTGTAAGATTTGTACAAGCAGGAAGGCGGGCGGGGGAAGTGTAATTTGTTGGCAGTTAGGGAATTTCTTACAGCGACGGTATTGCAGGGAAGGCTAGTGAGGACAGAGGTTATGGGACATTAGTGATCTAGGCAATTCTGCCTGCAGCTCCCGTTTCAAGACAGGTGACCCAGTAATAAAAATTCAAGGAAATTTGACAGAAACAGACATTTTTAAAAATTAAGTGTTTTGGTACAAATCCTGGTGTCAGCACAGAAGTGATATTACCAAAAGAATGGGGTGGAGTGAATCTAAGTTCTAGTCCAAAAAGGTTAGTGAGGCTCTTTTCCTTCCACACTGAGGAGCAATACCCCCAAGCTCTGCCTGAGAGACTAGCCTGTTGACCTACCCGCAGAGGTTTTAGGAAGCAAAGGGAACTCTGACTTGCAATGGGCACAGTGTCTAAAATCTCCTGCTCAGGGCCTAAATATCCCCTCCTCAGTTCACAGCAAGAATGAAATACTTCAGCTGTGACATAAAGCTTCTCATGTTTGTTGAGCAAAGCAATGCATGGATTGGATTTGACTCATTAATAAAATTTTAGCTCTGTTATTTCTTCAGGCTCTTGCTACTATACAATAAGTACATGATTAAAACCAGCACGTCAGCTTAGAATCAATCTGGTTTGTGTAGGTCCTTTTAAATACAAGTTACTTTAGTGCTGTTTTCAGTTGGAGTTGCCACTTGCCGAACATTTGGAGGGTATTGGTTATGTTACAATTCTCAAGAAAAATTAATTCTATTCAGATCTAGTGCAAGCAAATTTTATTGTGCATGCAGCTGTTCAAGATTAAGTAATTATTTGATGAACCTTTGGAGGCAATGAATTTTAGATGAAGCATGTACACATTTTTATTATGCATACATTTTTCTTGATCAGTTTTCTCTTCATTTGGTCACTCGTTTATGTGGAAGCGATGAACAAAATCTGCATATTTCACTCTTTAGAAAGAACATTTCCATTTACATAGCCTTAGTGCTTTCAGCCCACACATCCTTCAGTGAATTTTCAACAGCTGCTGATCTATTACACTCCCCATAGCAACTTCAATAAACATCTCAAAAAGACCAAGGTTAGACCCTCAGCTGGGCTCAACAGTCTTTTCTCTTTTGAGCTCGCCTGGAACCATTTCACCTTCAGTTGAGCAGGGGTGGCTTGTAGGAAATCATGACCCAGGTCTCATCAGGGGATGTTCTACACGCTTTTTTGTTGTTTAGAAAAGGTTACAAATCAAAAGTTTTCTCTCCTTATTTTGTTCTTTTCAGGCAGCTAAAAGTTCTCTCTGTTAAAACTGATTTCTGAAAAATGCTAAAAAAAGACAAAAAGGAGAAAAGCAATTCTGCAACAATGAGCAAAAGGGTATGTTTTTGAGAAGAGCAAGGCAATTGTTTGTAATCATTTTAAATACTTCACAGTCTGTATTAACTAAAGTATATGTACGTAACTGGTCCAACCTTAGCAAAGCCTGCAGCAGCTTTGGGTTTCAGGCCAGATCCATTCTGAAGGGGGGCATCATTATTTTGGCTCCAGATCACATAGAATGACTTTTCATGCTAACTTTGAGCACTAACCTGTCCCCCTGCCTAGCCCAGAATTTTTGCCCTGGTTCAATACATTCTGGGACTGTTCCTGCAAAGGCCGAAGATTAAGTTCTCTGGTCTTTATACCAGATCCATGCGCTTACAGGACTGTCCAGCAATACAGATTTGAACCAAATCAGGCATGGACACACAATTGCATCTCTAATGAATTAGCCAACATATAAGAGAAGGACTGTATGTTTATTTTCTGGTAGCTGAAGATGATATGGGAACTTTGAAAATGTTGAAGTGCTGCAGACAGATGGGGTGTGATCCAGCATAAAGCCTGCCAGCGAAAAGTTAACCTGTCAATTTTTATTTTTTTTAACAAATCTGAATCAACAGAGGAAAATTATACTGGATCAGTGCTTTCTGTCTCACAGCTGCAGTAGTTTTGATCTAAGTTGGATTTATTATATCATTGAACCATGATGCGAGTGTGCAGAAGATGTGAATACAGCTCAGGGAACTGTATTTCTGTCAGGAAAACACACCCCTTAAGATACCTTGCCCTGAAGCTGTTTGTCTTTTTGCTTTATTGCTTTTAAGCCTATGTCGGAGATACTTTTTCCATGACTGCCTTTCCTTCAAGCCCAGGTTCCACAGCACAGTGCCATGCTGTGGTACACAGAGATATTAGCGTTGTCTATAAAGAGGTTATATAGCAAGAAAGAACAGTGTATCTATGTAGATATATATATTTATAGATAAATACAGGCATAAAGCTGTGTAGAAGAGTTCTGCTGGATTCTTTCACAATAGCCTACATGGTGCCAGCAAAATCCAGCTGGTGTTGAAGTTCATTTGATCAGGTCCAGTTTGTTTCTCTGCAGTATATTTAAGCGGAAAGGGCTACAGAGTTTGCTGCTTGCCGAGTCTGCTGTCTGTAGGTTTCGTAAGCCTAAATCATGTAGATATTGAGGAAAAGCTCAAAGACCCATCCAAGCCTGTTAGGGTTTGCATGATGGATCATTGCTAAGACCTCAAATTGATTTTCTATCAGACTCAGTCTGGAGCAGGAGCACAGTTACATCCATTCAAGACTCCTACTGTATCTCTTTGATTTAATACACCAGTGAGATTGATGGACCAGTATCATAGAGCACTTTTTTTATTGTGTTTTTGGTTTTGACAGCTCAGTTGTGTGCCAGTTGTTTGTGTCAGCCAGACTTGATCTGAAACCAGTTGAATGACTGCACTGCTTGACTTTGGGAGATTTGGAGGAAGCCTGTAATGACTGGCAGTGCTTGGTAATGGTCCAGATGTCTCATTGCTAAGATCACATCTGAGAGTTTCTTCTGTCTGTGTGGCATGAATAGGAGTTGGTTACACACATTCTGGAGGGTTTATGCTTTGAGGTTTATTTTTATAATTTTTGCCTTTGGTTCCCCTTTTAACTACTTTTTTAAAAAATCTACAGGTTAAACCCCTAAAGCAGTAATGTCCTTCCCAGCTCCTGGAGTCCCTAGAAGGGACTGTGTTTGTTATGGATTAGGGTGTAACAGGTTAAATGGGTTAGCATGCTGGTTTTTTGTTTTCCAGATGAAAATTGGAAATGCATTTTCTTTTTTTGTTGTTATTCTACATTCTTTATCTTTAGAATTACAGTAATTAAAACTAGGTGATCCTCCATCTTTCTCCAGAGTTTAACGACCAGTAACCATTGCCCTGCTGAAGGTATCCTGCTGCTGCCTTTACCACATTAAATTTCTATGCTGCTTGTGAATAAATACAAAATGCTTGCACATATACCGTGATTCTAAGTGGTGTCTCCACTCCCCCAAATGTGGTTTATCACACTGGTGTCTAAAATACTGATCTGGGCCTTGTCTCAAGCTGGCAGCTTCAAATCTTTTATCACTGCTTCTTCTGGCCCTCCAACCCCTGTACACAGAAGGTTTGGAAGAAGGAGGTATTTGTGGGCTTTCCTCAGCTCCATGCTAGAGTTGGGTCCCTCTGAGAAATCACAACTTCAGGAACTGCCCAGTTATGTTCACGTAAGTGCTTTTCTAGTTGAAGGTTCCTGGAAATTGGAGGGATGGAGGAAACTGTAAGGTTATTTGCTTTCTTTAGCATTTACACACAACTTTGCTTGCAGCCTTACCTGTTAACCAGAGTTGGGTCATTCACAAAAGTGATAGCATATGCTCTTTCATTTCAAATGCAATTTTACTAGCAAAACTCAATTTTAAAGCTGTTCCTCGTGATTAAATCATATTTGCAAAGTTAGGTGGCCAAATAGTAGCCCGGAGTTACCAGGATCACCTTAGCAGAAATCAGGTTACCTGACTCTATTAGGAATAATTTGGAGAGCTGAAGATCCCAGGAAGCCCTGTTAGGGATCTCAAATGGTACTGTTCCGTCAGTGTGGACTCTCACATACAGAACATTATCATGAACCATTTAACTGCGTGAGAGTTTTATCCTTACCCACCCTGAGTAGGGAGTAATGCAAAATGGATGCTGGCCCAGAAGCTGCATCTCTACTGGGGGATTAGAAAGTGCTTTTCAGCAGCGTCTCTGGGGCGAGGTGGAGCCCTGCTGCACACAGTTCTCCTGCACACTCTGCTTTCAGTAGGGAGAAAAAACGGTGCCTGGACTGGAAAGTTGTGACACTGAGATGATCAGCATGATCAGCAGACCAGTGCCAAGTGTCAGCTGTACTGAGCAGTTGCCCTGCAGCACAAAGGTGGGTTTGCTATCCCTTATTCCTGTCCAGTCAAATGCCAAAATATGCGATATCTGATGAATGGGTGGAGCATGACTTAGCTTTACAAGGTCCAGCTGAAATTCAACCAGGGAGGAGACTTATTTTTTTGTAAATACTAGCCAGGATTGCTGTCATCAGCAGACCCTTTATCTGTTGGTGGATGAAGACACCATAAACAGGTGCTTTTTAATGGTGTTATAAAGAAGTTCTGTGTGCTCAAAAGTAATTACCCATTCATCAGGCAGTGTTCCATAAGAACTTGTTACGAAATAAAAGCCTGGGCTGTAATGCAGCAACCTCAACCCAAGGGCTTTCTAGCACTGTTATGCTATATAACAGAATACTGAGAAACACAGGTCAGCCCAATACATGCTACAGTTATTTCATTGTAATATTTTCTGTCAGTAACACCTAAGAAAAAATGATATTGTTCAAAACAAAGTATATGGGAAGAGTTGTGTCTTTGTGATCCCGTGCACTTCAGTATGACATACATTAAAAAGGCTAGCTTTGTTTTAGACTATGTTTTATATTAGTTAGACTCTACCTTGTCTGTTAAGACTGATGCCTCGTGTTCTGTAGTTTTATCTAAATGTATGTTATAAACTGTGCCTTATATGAAGGCAAGAGCAGCAGTATAGTACCAAAGGAGCTAAGGGGCTTTGCTAAATCAATGCCTCATTGACTTTAGTGGAATAGGGTATGACCCTGTAACAGGACTTTTGATAGTACATCTAAAGGCAGTGTTTTTATTGCAGTTGCCAGTAAATGAAACCAGCAGGTTCTTTATCAGGCCTTCAGAAATGAGAAGAGGTTTGCCTGGATATACAAAGATGCAAAGGGGCCAAACTGTCCAGAGCTCAGTTGTACTCATTTTTTCTTGGTCTATCACAGTTTTAAGTAACAACTATTGCATTGATTGTCCCTCTTTCATGTGCAGGGAAAAGCATGTGAATAGGTGGAGATTTTTTTTTTTCCAGACATTGTAAAATGAGGGGTTGGGAAGAAGAGAGAAGAATATTGGTTTTGTGAACAAGGACCATAAAAACTAAAACTGGTAAAAATAGCAGAAATCAGGACAAAAACATTTTATCTTAGCTTTTGGCATCTTGTAAAAAAAAGTTTTAATGAAAAATCATTCTGCATCACAAAACAAAATATTGCAGTGAAATTTTTTGACTCCTTTTAATGGCTTTTTGAATGGAATTAAGTAACATCCAGAAAGTTGTACAAAATAATGCCATGGTGTCCCCATGCCAATATATCTCCTTCTGCATGCTCCAAAAGCACAGGAAACAAAAATCATATGTTTTTTCCTGAGGTTTTCCAGTTTGGGACCAAAGCACATGCTTTCAGAAGGGATAGGCAAGGAAGGAGAGGCAGTGGGGTAGCCCTGTATGTTAGGGAGTGTGTTAATTGTCTAGAGCTTAATGATGGTGATGATAGGGTTGAGTGTTTATGGATAAGAAACAAGGGAAAGGCCAATACGGCAGATACCATGGTGGGGGTCCATTACAGACCACCCAACCACAAGGAAGAGGCAGATGAAATATTCTATAATCTTTCAACAGTATAAGCTGGGAGAAGTCTCACAATCACTAGCCCTTGTTCTCATGGGGGACTTCAACTTACCAGATGTCTGGTGGAAATACAGTGCAACAGAGAGGAAACGGTCTAGGAGGTTGCTGGAGGGTGTGGAAGGTAACTCTCACACAGCTGGTGGGTGAGCCAAAGAGTGAAGGTGCCCTGCTGGACCTGTTGTTTGTGAACAGAGAAGGACTTGTGGGTGATGTTATGGTTGGAGGCTGTCTTGGGCATAGCAATCACAAAATAGTAGAGTTTTCAATTCTTGGAGAATGAGGGGGGTCAGTAGAACTGCTGCCTTGGACTTCTGGAGGGCAGACTTTGTCAACACTGGTTGACAGAGTTCCTTTGGAGGCAGTCCTGAAAGGCAAAGGAGTCCAGAAAAGCTGGACATTCTTCAAGAAGAACACCTTAAAGGTGCAGGAGAAGGCTGTCCGCATGTGCTGAAAGATGAGCCGGTGGTGAAGACGACCAGCCTGGCTGAACAGAGTGCTTTGGCTGAAACTCAGGAAAAAAGTTTGACCTTTGGAAGAAAGGAGAGGCAACTCAGGAGGACCACAAGGATGTTCTGAGGTTATGCAGGGAGAAAATTAGAAGAGCCAAAGCCCAACTAGAATTTAATCTGTTGCCTGGACTGGAATGAGCTGCTGCCATGTAGTCCTTTCACACTGAATTTGTGCTCCCTAGCACAGCCTTGAGGGGTGAGGCTGTGCTGACTGGCTGTATGTGTGGTATTTACAGAAATGCTGCTTTTCAGAGCTAACGTGCTCTGGTGCGTTCATGCGCTACATGTGCAGCTGTAGTAGGGCAAGGCCATGGTTGCAGAGACTTCTGCAGTAGGAGTTTCAAGAGAGACACATCAAAGGTTTTGTTTTATAACATTCTAACTTCTGAATTCTTACTAACAAAACTCTGCTTTTATCTATGAGGTGTGCATGAAAGAAAACTTTAGAACAATGATTTTTATGGCATCTGCCAATATTTTCATTTTAGCTTAATGGGGGATTTAAATTATAATTGAGTCCTATTTTCTGAAGAGAGCAAATGCACAAAAATTTGATTATATTGAGCCTCTAACTGCATAAACACAATACTAGCCCCAGTGGACTAATTCCATTAAGACTTGAACTATCCATCTTGAAGTTGCTCATGAATACAAACTGCCAGGGCTTCTGGCATTGCTGGGTTTGCAAAACAACTTGTACATTTTTGTGTCAGATAATAAAAGCTAGCTTTATTTAGAGAGATATTAAAATAAACAGGTTTAATAATATATTTAAAAACTTCATTGTTACTCATATGTTGTTTCATTCTGCTTGGATGGTATTGTTTATTACAGCTGTATATTACCTTCGAAATGCCTCTTCCTCTGAACCTTGCAAGGTGCTGAATCTGTAAGATATGATCTGTATCATAGGCAGGTGGAGAATTTTAATTCTTGCAGTAGCAGGGTGCGTTTCAGTATTTTACCTATCCAAACTGTGCTCTGGATTGCCAGTTTTTTAATTCTACCTATCTTTCAGATAACTCTTTTCTATCTAAATAACATACTACTTCCGAGGTTTGGGATTCATTAGGGAAGATCTGCCCAATTAGCATGTTAATTGGGACCTACCCAATTCGGGGATAGGGAGGTGATTGTTTTATTAGCATTCTGTGAGATGAAAAAAAGATTAATGACTGTGCATGCACCCCTTGAGGGATATAGAAGTAACGCTCCTTTTTTGAGATATCACTGTGAGAGAACGTATTTGAAATGGCTGGTCTTACTGAGGCAGTTGCCTGCTGATTAGTTATGCCTGGAGCAGGGAAAAGTATAATCGAGTTTGTTTCTTGATGAGAAGGAAATGATAGTACAAAGAAAACATAGCAGCGCAAGAACCCCTGCCATTATAAATGAGTGAAGTCCCATTGATAGACTGATACCAGCTAAAGCTTTGGTCCCTTGAATTGGACGAGCTTATCAGTGGCCCGGCAGGACAAGCTTTGCAGCTGTTATATGCACTACCGGCGTATGTAAGTACTTTGATGCCTCACTGCTATGAATGGAACACCAGCAAGATTGTACCTCCCTTCCAGATGCTGTGCTTTCTCATGGCCACATACTCCCATACAGCCACGGAGTTTGAGCCATAGATAGGTTGAACAGGTTATGCCCAGGGCATTAAAATTCAAAAAGTCTAAAATAAAGTCATCTGGGGAAAAAAGAATGAAATGTAGGCAGGAATCATATTCAAATGGAGAAAGAAATAACAACACCACCAAGAAAAAAGAGCTCTGGGCAACATTATCTGAGACCAACATGTAATCCTTCTTACAACTTTATGATCACTGTCCCTTCGCACAGCATTTCACATTAAACTAATGAATTTTGCTGCAAGAGAAAATGCCATGTGCTCATAATATGCTGAAGAAAGAAGCAAAGTGGTGTCATCATTGATCTTTCCATCAAACTCTTTAATCATTTCTGTCTGTGCTTCATTAAGACTTTTCCTCTCCTGCCTTGGTCAATGAGCGGAGTTCTGGAAGCAGTCAATAGCAGCAGACTCTCTCCAGTTGCATTCTGCGAAGTCTTCTACTACTGCTTCTTCCTACTGTGACCTACTGTCACCTAAACTCCCACAGCAAGTACGCACTGCTTGGTGCTGCATGCAGAGATAAAAGAGCTGACAGCCCAGAAGAAAAGAAAACAATGCAATCATGTAAATGGATGTGAAAATGTGGTCTTTTTTCAATCCTGATGTGAAGCGCTCTGTGCTGCTCTTCCATCCTTGCTGTGGAAGTTCCTGGTATCAGCATCCAGCCCATCAGTAAGGACTGTGAAAGACTGAAATTTGCAACGGGTTTGAAGTAGTCAAAGGCCTAATGAAGAGTAGGAAGAAACAGCTCTGACTAAATCCTTGTAATGGCCCGAGTTCTCCTTGAGAACTTTATCTTGTGTATGATATATGGTTGCCTAAACAGCCTTCATACTGCTTCTGGGGCTTAATCTATAAAGATTTGTTCTGCAATTCTAGCTTGAACTTGTAGTTTAAGCAAAGCTATGTGTGACAGTGTGTAATAGTATCATTGAATCCATCGGTAGAATTAATTCCCAGGAGCTCATCTGAGCTCCTTGGATCTGGACTGCTGGTCAGGATAAATTTATATTATTTTGTCTAGATACATACCACTAATTGTTTTCAGTTATTTTTAAATCAGAAAAGTTTGTTTAGAAAAAAAAAATTAAAAAAGAAGTTATGTCTTCTCTCACTGGATCCTATAGATATTAAGCTTCATAACCACTGAGGGAAGCCAATACCGTGAAGTTGTGCACCAGGAACCTTGGAGGATGTGTTCCGGTTTGAATGACAATTGGTACCATACAGATTTGCTCCTCTTCTCCATGTATGGCTGTGAAACCAATGCATTCCAAGATTCTCTGGCAAACACAACTCACGTCTGTCGTTTTGTTGCAAAACTCCAGCACTAATTTATTCTAGGGCTCTCAAATATTCATGCACCCAAGGGAAACACCAGAATGTTGTTTTCTTTGCTTCTTCTGAGGTCTGCATGTATAACAGCTGTTTTGATGAGTTCATTTATAAAATCATTTTTCTTCATTTCTTTCATTAAATTCTTGAGTAAACAGTATCAGTATCTCAAAATTTAGAGGGTTGTCAATGTGTTCTTATCAACGAATGCACAGGAAATTATGTTCCTGGCTTTGGGATTTGAGCAAATATTCCTTGTAAAGCAAAGGATATCTTCTTCCTAAGATTATCCTCAACAGCATGAAGGAGACCAAAAAGATCCCTGTGGACATTATTAGTTTACCAGAACTTGATCTTGTTACAAATGCAGGCCTTTTTGTGCTTTTGTGCTGCTGTTTTGTCTGGTGCTCACACATCTCTGTTCATGTTATTCACACCAATCTTAAAATTTCTGTTATAAATTGATGCAGTTCCAGGAATATTTGCTAGAAATAATTCTGTTATATTTCTCTGTGTGTCTGTTGGCCCTGGATGTCTCCACCATTAGATGACCATAAAGTACTATCTGATGTAGTAAATTCCTGAACTGAGTTCCAATTGCACAAGCACAGACCTTATGCTTTCAACAGTTTACTTTGCTTTAATGATAGGATTTTTTAAATCAAGTAAAGCTGGGGTGAATTGCTTTATTAATAGATTTTTTTTTTTCTTTTGTGATGCTTTGTCATCCTTATCCATGTGCATGTTTCTCAATCTGGACTGTAAATTAATCTCTTGCTAAACTTTAAATTGGGATATGAGCAACTTATTCATCTTACTCAGAATGCAGAAAACTATGAGATATGCATGTCTCTGCTCATGTGAGTTACAGCCAGACTGCTCAATAAAAAGCTACTCAGAGCAATAGTATGCAATAGTGATGTGTTTTTAAAGTCACCCTGAGATGGAGTTTGCTATCTGTCAAACAATAGCTTTTTAATACTGGTAAAAACTGCATACATTATCTTTCAATACAACCAACAGTACCTGTGGGAGACCACAGTTCTGTATAAAACAATTGATTCTACTGATATAAGCAAATTAGGTTTTTGTGACACAGGGAGGAGTTTTCCTTTTAGTCTAAAATGCTCCCCCTTGAGAACTCCCACCAGGTGTGCTATGCTTTCTGAAGTCATTAATGTAGATCAAAGAATAATTAGGCTTTGGCAAGCATAAGGGGGCTTGATTAATCAGACTGAACAGCATCCTTTTATCTCATAATACCAACTGCCTGTTGATTCAGCGTGGTGTGGCCAGGTTTTAAGAAAGTACTTTCATAATTATTTTCCTCTTGTACAAAAGCATAGCATTAAGGCCAAGCAGAATCCATCCTTTTGTTTCTTACCTTTCCCAAAATGGAAGGCTAGGTACAAGGATTTATAGCAAATTTAAAGCTGGTATTTACTGGTAGTTGATACATTGCTGTTGTCCAGGAGATAGCAGCGTTTTTTTTCTTGGGATTTTTTTCAAAGATCGACAACTGACTAGTGACAAATGCTGAAAGGTGGTGGAGTCAAGTGCATGAATCTAGCAGGTGCCAAATCTTTGTACATATGGGATGGAATCACCAAGACTTTCATTGTCCTTATGTCCCCACTGAACGTTGAAGTTGAGGTATTCAGAAAATTTAATAAGCCTTTTTTTATTATTATTTCATATGAAACAGTACTTTGTGAGAATGAAACCTAGTAAATCTTCCGAATTGTTCACTCCACTAGTGTGGTATCTCTTGAAATCTGCAGTTAGAAATCAGCTCTGTGACATACAATAAAAAAATAAGAGTAAGCTGTGGGAGTTACCATTCCATCAGATGGGTATTATAAAATCTAAATGTACCTGGATGCAAGGAATTTTTTTTCTTGATTTTCTATAGTGAGATGTTAAAAACTCATGTGAAGCCCAAATTGAACAATGATTCAGACACAGCACTGAGTAGGTACTAAACCTGAACACCTAATTCTCTGTGAATGGTAGAGATCATCCCTTCCCACAGATTTGGAAAATCTCTGTAGTGGATTTGTTTCTTGAGGACAGTCCTCATAGAATCATAGAATAGTCCAACCCCCTGTACTAAGCAGTGAGAGGTCCTGTGCAGCGAGAGACTGGTTCTTACCCTGTATGTGTCAAGAGAAAGACCAGTACTTTCTTGCTTACTTACAGGAGTTTAATTTATTTCTTGAAAGCTCTCTTTGCAATTCGTAGTCTATTTTTCCAAAGATTCCCATACTCCTTGGTGACACCTGTGCTATAGCTTTGTAAAAAGGGCATGCCCTGCTACTTCTGCCTGTAGATAGCCTATCAATTCCTCGGATATAAATGATGACATTTCAGATGAATGAAGAGGTGCAGAAAGTCAATGGTGTTAACATGACCTTGTGTCTGTAGAGCATTAGTAAGACTGTCTGGCATAAATATGATCAGGGTTTGGCATACAGAGACCTCCTCTGGCTTAATCACCTGGCAAAACCCTAGGAAAATTACTACCAACATTTTAAAGTGCATTGATTAGAGTAGACAAGAGGAGAAGAATCAAACCAGAACTTTTTTTAAATTAAGTTTGTGTGCTTCTGTTAAATAAGAGCATCCAATCCTTCTTCAGGGAGAAGGGAGCTGCTCAGGTCTGTTTTGTTGTGTGGCCCTGGAGAGAGGAGAGCAGGTCATGTTGTTAAAATTTAAGTTGACTGTAATGGCCACTCTAACATTTCATTTTGAACAGATCCCACAGGAGGAGGATAGTATGAGTGGGGAAAACACAGGTTTTTTGACTGACCAGCACGCTGTATCCTGAGAACAACCAACTGCTCAGGGTGCTTCTCTCCTCTCCTTCTGTCACTGCAACACAGCAGCATCCATGGGCATTTCTGTTGTGCAGGTGTGTTACGGTGTAGGTGATCTCAAGAGCAGCTGAAAGCAGAGGGGGAGAAGTGGGGACAGAGCACCCAGAGGTTTTATGGGTGCCATTTCAGCAGGTACAGAAGTGATGGCTGGGACTTACTGTGGGTGCTGGGTATAGCAACATTATGAATTGTCACCTTCTTCCCAGAAATTGTTCTATACTTTTCACATCAAGTTGTAATACAGGGGTATGAAACACCAGTAACGTCATTGCTGCATAAGAGCATGTGCTGGCAGGTGCCTGCAGCAGTCGCTGCAAGCGTCTAAGGTGTGCTAAGAGAAGTCCTGAGGAAATAATTGGATCAAGGTGGCCTAGGCTGCATCCCTCACCAGGAATAAGGAATGCTGACATGGGGAATGGGACTTGACAGAAGACTGGTAATGAACTATTTTAACTCCAGATGTTAAAGAGGAAGTAGCACAGAAACTTTCTCTGAGTTACATTGCATTTCCATAGGAAAAACATCTAGGTTTTCCCTATTTGTTCGAGTGGAAAAATAGAGAATTATAAAACAAACTTTTCTGGTTTATGATGAGAATATGATTTTCGGCTTCACTAGAAATGTGTTTTTCCCTCATTTTTGCACAATTGTAGATGCTATCATCTTTCTGGTAAACTCAAACAAGTGCTACAAGGTCAGCTATTAGCAACTAGAAATGACAGAAGGTCCTAGGGAGATGGGAGCCATAAGGTAGAGCACCTGGAGCAACTGCAGGGTCAGGGCTTCAGCTGTGTTTCAATTATGGATTAATGGAATTTATTTGGACTAAAAATGTTCAGAGGATTTTTAAGGTTTGCAGAAGTTTCTAGTGCATTTTGTGTCTGGTTTCCATGGAAAAAGAGAGGATTTCCTTGCGGCTGGAGTCCATGAGCTCAGGGAAGGTGGGAATTTGTACCCGGGCAAAGATCGACCTTGCAGTACAGTCAGATGGAAAAAATACCAGAAACCTTTGTAAAGGGAATGTTCTTGAATTGGTCTCAGAAGAAAAACATCCTCTTCTGTTGCTTTCTCTAAAAGGAGCCTCAGAATTGTGTAATACCTTACTGCTTTCCATCAGTCACAGTTCCCATGCCAGGCAAGTTGGCATCACAGCACCCATCCTTCCTCAGTGCACCACAAAGCACTGGCTTCCTTCCAGCTCTTGGGATTGTTTAGAGTTAAAATAAAAATGATAGGAACAATTCTTGCAAGTGTGAGGATGCTTTACAGTGATGGAGGGGGATGTGCATAGCTTTGCTTATTGGATACATTTGCAGGAATTCAGCTGCCTTCTGCAAAATGGAAGCTCTGGGCTTTGCTTGGGGGAGATGCCTGGTCGTGCACTCAGGAAGGAGTGGAGCCACGGGCGGGTGAGAGAGGCACTTTGAAATTTCTTACCCTTCTACATGACAGAAGCAGCATTTCTTCTGAAGTGACTGCTACTGACAAAGCAACAAGATGCAGGACGGGGGGAGCATGGACCAGCGGTTCCTGCACGATCTCTGCCCACACCGCTGTCAGAGCTCCTTCCCTGAGATGCAAGAAAAGAAAATGTTACAGCAAGTAGGCAGTGTTTTCCTAGCAAAATTATGTTGTTTGTCATCTTCACTTACCTCAATATTTCAGTGAGGAAACAACAAAGTGTTTGCTTCTACCAAGTGGTAAAAGATACCTCAAATAAAACAGGGGAAGTAATGCTTTTATTACCAAAGTATCTGTGGAACAAAGTGCTTCCTTTTTCCTATTTATTTCCAAATCATATTCACGTTAACTGTTGCATCCATTTTCTGCATCTCTGTGTGAAAGAAACTTGGGCAGAAATTACCTCGATAATGTCTTTCTAATCTTCCTTGTTTACAGCATACTTTTTGTTCAAAGTGATTATGACAGTCATGGAAGATTCTGAGTATGATGCAGTTATTGAATTTTAAATGAAAACTAAATTGGCTGTGGTAGAGGGGAAAAATATTTCATAAGAGTATTTTTTCCTCAGGGTACAGTTGCTACATTTTATTAGAAATAAGCAATTTTCACTATGTCTCCAACACATATAGAGCAGATAAATGTGCGATATTAATCTAAGGAAAAAAGGCTTTTACAAGTATTTAACACCAAATGGTCATTTGATGTTTGCATGTTTTCTACATATTTCTGGTGTGCTGGAGAAGCTATTTACTCATTTTACTGAAGTAAAAGAGAGCTTTCTGCGTTGGTCAAAAGCTTCACGTGGTGTCAGTTTGATGGGATTTAATTGAGCCGTTTGGAGGTTTTTTCTGCTTGATTTGTGCATGTGGGAAGCGAGGAACATTATCTATATGTGGAAGGTACTAAGGCAGCGCTGAGCTCCCATAGTGATCCCCAGGCGTCTCCCACCTCTCTGTCCCCGCCAGCCCCACACAGGGAGGAATGCCCCGAGGTTGTCTCTGGGTGGTTCTGCTAGCAAGGCAAAGGGGAGCTGTTTGAGAAGATAAAAATTGGGATAAAATCAATGCACCTTCATCCCCGTGCTGCAGTCAGTTGGCAGGTATGAATTTTTGCAGAACAGCTCTGTCAGCTGGCAGATCTCTGCGGGGAATAGCGCTCAGGCATGGCACAGCTCGGAGGCTGCCGGGAGGGAGCTCGGAGCAGCCCGGAGCCCCGGGCAGCCCCTGAGCCCTGGCTGTGGGGCACCTCCCTGGCAGGACCTCTGGAGAACAGATTCCTGCAGCCACTCAAGCTGCTCCAGCAGCATAATTCAGTCGTTCCATTCTAAGCGAGCAGCGCTGATGCCTTGTTTTTATGTTCATTAGATTTGCTTCATTCCTTCAGCAGCTCTCAAGCTCTAGCTGGGCTGCAAATGAGAGCAATATTCAAATCAGTGTTTACTGAATTACCATTGACCGGTATTAGTTCTTGTTCAGCTTCAGCTCCAGTTATAGTTTGTCAAACTGGAAGTAGAGATGGATTAATTGTAGCAGAGGAAGAGGTGTATTTTATGTATTTGCAAAGTATACAAATTAGCATGGAAAATGCGTCCACACATGGTTAGTGGAGTCTGTAGGGTCACGGTTTCACTCGGCTCGGCTCAGAGCTGCGGCTGTCGCCAGCCCGTAATATCAACATCGTTCCCGTCCTTTGCATATGTCTGCCTTTCAGCTACGGCTCTGCTACGGAGGAGCCAAACACTGTGCAGCCCCCGTCACGTTAACAAGCATGTAGGTTTTCTCTGATAGCTCTTATACACCAAAACATGGATGGGAACACAGCCTTTATAAGCACTTACATTCCTGAGCAACCCCACATAGCTATGTCTCCCTGCTCCCAACCAGGGCATGCTTGTACATGCCCCTGCTGATGGCCCCCGTAGGCTTTGGTGGTCTTGGCACATCAGTGTCTCCTGTTGGTTTCATGGCCGTAGATCACATTGCAAATCTAAATGCGCAGAGTAGGGTAAATGCAGCAAGCAGGCAGGAAGAGGTTCAATTTGAGCAGAGCCTGTAGGCTTGCGATAGGATGCAATTATGGAGAAATCATGGATTGCTTTGCCTCAGGTTGCTTTGTGCTTTGGGAAGTAAAACCTGCATGGGCACTGAATGTAAAATGAGTGTTAGAGGTACATTCAGAAGAGCGTGAATAGAGGATTTTGTTAGATCCTCACAGGCTGGTGCCATTTTCAGAAAATCTGGTCTGATGTTGGATTTTTCACACTTTTGGCAGAATGCTAAAATAGAACTTCAGGGGAGGTTTACGAGACAGCTCCCAGCAAACCTCACACTAAGTAAGCTAATTCAATTTATCAGTATTTATCGGATGCTGGGATGAGAGACCATTTAGAACTGAATATGTTAATGTGAGTCTCTCTCCAGATTAATCACAAGCAGTTATATTTTTATGATTTAGCAGTGTTGTTTATGACTAACATTTACAGAAAATTACTAGTAGATTTTCAATAAAAGCTTTTGAGCTAAAACTAAGATTATAACAATTTGAGAGATAATTGGACAACCGTTGAATTCAAAAATTGATAAATATAGGGAGTTTTTCAAAACTATATATTGCATGCTGACATAATCACAGGTTAGACTTCCAGATGCATCGCTATATGATGAATGTATAGCTTGCTAAAAATAACGTTGTTCTTCATCAGTTGAAATATGTCGCAGTCTGTAAGCAAATGAAAGGGGTCCCCCCCATTTCAAATTAAATCAGTTGTGAAATGCATTTTCTAATTAACAAGTCTTTTTATTCTAGAGCAAACAGCAAAATCCCTCATAGTTTATTTTTCCCTCTTCTGTTTTTTCTCTTTGTAAATATGCCAGCATGGTGTTATCAGTTGCTTTGCTTCCCATGTAGTCTGTGTAGGCTTCACAAACTGAAACAGGACAGACACGTGTATTAAGAAAAATTAAGAAAATTTGACTGCAAAAACTTGGAGGAAAACTTAGGGGTTGCATGTAATTTCTGAAAATAACATTTGTTCCTCCTTTCATTTTAACATGTGATATACAGGTACTGGTGTCCCTTGGAGGCTCTGGACCCACAATCGTAAGTGATCAGAATATCTCAGCTAAATGAGTGCCTGGGTAACAGCAAGGCCAAAGTAACCATGAGCTGGATTTACCCAGCCACACAGGATAATTGAATTCAGAATGAATCTAGAAATGTGATCTGTGAGCTCTCTACAAAGGCAAAAAAGAAAGGTAAGCTTACAGCCATTATACTTAAATAGTTTTACAGCAATCTGCATCAGCCTTGAAAAAAACTTTATAGTAAACAAGCTGAAAAAGGTTGAAAACCTCTAGTTTAGGGGAAAACTTTATCCCCTCTCCCTCCCAAACTGCAATTTTATGGTCTTTACATTTTGTTATCAGATTTTCCATAAAAGCACTTGAATTTTACTACAAATGCTGTTTCCATTAACTTCACACAAAAACAAACTTTTCAGAATTCTTCTACATGTGTATGGGTGCATCTTTACTCAGACAGTGTTGTGTAAGACTATCCTGCGTTTAATGATATTTTAATTAATTGTTTCCTGGTTTTTAGCTTTGTATTGGCTGCCATCCATTCAATCTTAGTTTTATATTTTGGACAAACCTTGCTGTAAATAGTGTTTCAATGTCTACACAAGAAATGTAAATGTTGTTCTAATTTCCAGCATCATTCAAATGCCCACATAACATTTATCCTTGTGAAAGCAAATTGAATCTGTCACGTCATCTTCTATGGAAGTCTAATTCTTGGTAACAAAAGATATTGCAGCTGACAGATGGAGCTGCACACTACATAATTAAGTCTCCAGTGTGTGTCAACTGTAGCCTTTCAGACACAATTAGAGTCTGACCAGTTCACGCATTTAGGCGTTTAAAAAAAAAATATATCCCTTAGGTGGATGCGGAGGTTTCTGTGAAAAATGAACACCAAAATGCGCTAAACAGAAGAAAATAGGATCGTGTTCATCGCCAGACCTTCCAGTGATAAAATTTGATACAGCTCTTTAAATCCCCACTTTACCTCCTTTTCTTTTGCATTTATTATGTCCTGAGTGTAGCTAAGCATAAACTCTTCTCAGTAGGGAGGCTCATGGAGGCAGTGGATGGAAAATACATTTTCTTTGGAAAACTAGCTTCGGGAACCCCCAGCTGTGCAGGAGATACAATTGTGTTAGGTTTGTAACAGTAGACTGTAAAACTTAGGAAAAACTACAAAACAACAGAAAACTTTAAGAAAAGAAAAAAGGTGCTTAGTGGTGTGTGATGTATCCAGAATTAAAGATGAGCCTGATGCGCGACCTTGTGATCTGGTCTCAGTATCTGCCATGCTCAGGGATCTCTGTGTCTAGGACTTTTTTTCCTAGAATCACAAGGATAGACACAGAAGATTTTTTTAGATAATCTATTCCACTGCTTTTCTGATAAACGTCTGGTTGGACATCTCACAGTAATCACCTCTGAATACATGAGGTGTTCTGGTCCATAAGCATACCTGAGCAATATCAGAGCTCAGTTTTTTCCTGTTATACCTGTATTTTTAACTTCCAAAGTTGATTCCATTGTTTCTAATATGCAATCCTTTGCTCAGTCTTTCTTCCTCCACTAGAACACACACAGCAGTTGCCTGATAGTCATTATAAAAGCAGCTCTCGGAGTACAGCTGTTTTTTCACGTTCTTCTTCGCTTTTTAGGTATGCTTTGTTTCATTGAAGAGAAGTTCCATGCTGCTTTTATTACTGTGGCTACTAATGAAGGATAGGCTTATTAATTCAGAAGGTTTAATTAAATCACTTTCGGGGGGACTCACTTGGCATGAAAATATATTCTGTGTCTGACGGTAAGGAGTCCCTGGTGATACAGCCTTCCTTGCTGACCATTCACGTTGGACACCTGTATTTCAAATTGGCGTTGGCGAGGAGGTCGGGACGCAGGAGACACCAGGACAGCATGCACAGAGCAGCACTCCCCAAATGCAGGGCTACAACCACCATGCCAGTCCTTTAGCTTTCTGTAACCCTGTTAGCAGACATCTCAGACGTAAACACCCATCCAGAAATGGAACTGGACCACGGTGAAGATTTGCACGTGTACTGCTAGTGCCCATCCCACAGCAGCATACGGGAGGTGAGGTAGCATGGCAGCTTCCCTGAAATGAGGGAGGGTGGTCTAGAAGTCATGTAAACTAAATGGAGAAAAACAGGTTGCCAAGGAGCAAGTCGGTCAACTTTTCCTACACAACTAGCTTAAAATGGGATGGACCACCTCATGGTTGACCCTATTGAATGACTAGTTCAGGCTGGGGAATCACTTTTAGAAGTTTAGTTTAGGACTGGAGTAGGATTTATCTACTTGAGAAAGAAATCTCCAGAAGGCATAGATACTTCTGTAGCATATCTGCATTCAGAAGAAAGGAAGCTAAGTCCCAGAACTTGGTTTAGCTCTATGGCTTATATCAGATAGATTTGATTTTAAGAAATAAACCTTCCACTGGAAAAAAAAAAAAAAAAAGAATGAATCTGTCTAATTCTGGGAACTGTACTTGGTGGCAAATTTGCCCTCTGACCTGCCTCTTTCATGCTGCCCATCCCAATCTGGCATAGGTTTACAGAATTCACTTCAAGACTCACCTTTCTCATCCTGTTTCCATGCTCTCCCCCAAAGTAACCAAGTTACAATGCTTTCCTCAGGCAAAATGCATTATCAAAAATGCCTTTACTCAATAAACCACAGGTGGGGTCAGGCAAGAAATATTTTTCCTTGCAGTCATCTAAAGAATAGGAAAAGATGGAGAAAGAGTCCTGATTTCATCTGCCGGACTACACCTTGCTCGCTCCCCTTCTGGCCTGTGCCTCTCAGACCTGCGGTTTGAGCCATTAGTCCTGGTCTGCCAGGGCTGTAGTGCCAGGAAGATCTGATTCAGATCTCGCACACTGGTGTAAGGCAGGAGAATCCCCACAGACAGGACCTCGCCACTGTGAATCCAACTAAAAGCCATAATAGCCGCGATACATCAGGTAGGAGACCTGGAGAGAGCAAATGCTCTTATCTCAAACACTGAATTTACAGTAATTAACAATTGTAAATGCAATTGCAATATTTTATATGCTGTCCTTCTTACGATTGTGGAGAATGGAAGTTAATGGAAATACACTTGATAATACTTGTTGGCTGAAGGGCTTACATTAGCTGATCTAGTACCTCCAAATGCACACTTAGGTAATAATGTAGTAGATGAATCAGGGAGGAATGAGATTATTTTTTTTGAGAAATAATAAACGTGTTTCTCACTAGCTCAGCTGGGATATTACTGCTGTTCATATAGACAAGTGTTTTGTTGGAGAGATGAAGTGCTGCGTATAAACTTGTTCATTACCAGAAACCTGACGAATACTGAGCTAATATCATGTCAACAATCAGCTGGGGATAATGCATTTCCTCTCCTCCTAATAGATTTTTCCTTACATATAATCATAAGCAATACTAAAAAATTACAATGGGAAAAAAATGGCCTCTGGAAGATGTCTGTTTCTGTGATACTTCAAATCAAAAGAACTGTGTATCAGGGGCAGAGAGGATGAAAATAATTTGTTTGGGGATTATCTACACACAGAAAGAAACTTGATAATCACTCGAGTGAGGAGCTGCTGCGTTTGTTTGCTACCCTCTTGCCTACTGATCGTTGTTCAGTTCAGTGAAATTATTGTTTCCAGGGCTGGGGAGTGAAGGAGAGTTCATTAAAGTGCCTCTGCCTCCCTGTTGCAAAAGGGTTAGTAGCCACTTAGCAGGGCTTGCATGCTCAAGGAGGGGTGTTAGTCAGAGCTACAGTATTCACTGACCAGTTAATGGGAGGTTTTTTCCTTACTGGAACACAAACGCATCAACACAAACGGGAAGGTTTAATATACAGATTAGCTTAGTCCTCAGAAAAGGCTTAGTGCATCTACAACACAACATAGCACTTAATGGCACATGTATAATTATGTTTTATGAAGTTTTTATAAGAATGGCCTGAATAATATTAATGATGTGTGAACATAGGTGGCAAGACGAGATTTATGTTTCAGGCAATTACATTTTACAAGCTGAAGTAGAGAACAGAGGTAATTAACAAGAATAATGAAAGCACTACCTTGCCATAAATCACTGTTAAAAAAGAGTAAATAATAAAAGACAAAGGGATTATGAGTCAAGTTGAGTCGTTATTCATCAATTTTAGAGCAGAAGGGTGGGTTTAATTAGTGAAATGGCATAGCACTTGTTTGGTGCTTTTCAAATAATCTTGATGCTCTTCTATCAGGGGAACAAACATCTGATTGAATGCAAATGACAGTGATTGCCTTCACATTTCTAATCAGTGCAGGAAATTTCATTTCACCCTCCTTTTAATGAAGCAAAGGGAGCAATTAGTGGGCATGCTGGACTGGGGAATTTTGCAGTCCTGATTGCAGATGAGGGTAACGGTCTCCCTAACATGTGAAGGAAGAAAGCACCCACTTCTCCAGCAGCTTCAGTTTTCTATGAATTGTTTAGTTCCAGTTTTAATCTGCAATGCTTTGTGGATCAGAAAGCAAATCAGCTTAGAAGGGAAGGGAAGACCCTTATCTATTAATTACTTTTTCTTCCTCTTATCCTGGGAGAAGATATTTCTCATGTGGAGCCACAGGAAGTTGATGCTGAACTGCAATAGCAGCAGATGTAACTAGGGCACTATGAAAAGTCTGAGGCAAATGGGCTCTATGTGACCAGCTCTGGGCAGAACCCCAGCATCTTCTCCGAGTGTTTGTATGTCTTGAGGCAACAGCTCATCCTCGGCTGAGTTTACCCTTTCTCCTCATTCTGTTCAATCTTGAGAGGAGTGCCTGTATCTCTGCCCTGCAACAGACTTGTGCAGAGCAGAAATGTTTGGCCTTTGCAATGCATGAGATCGCAGCAGACAACACATGCTTAACATATGCCTCTAATCTACTCTGCAAGGGCTTGAATTCACCACTGCTCTTTGTGTGAGTTGCTTAGTTCAGTTCTGACAGCGGTGAATTGTCCAGGATCCTCAAAGGATGTCAAAACCTAGGACTGGCTCTATGCCATGTGGTCCTGGCTCTCAGAGCAATATCATGTTAGTTTTTCTTCTTTCTTTCTGTGTGTGATTCATCCTCAGTACCTGCAAGGAGGGAGGTATAAGATTCTTCCTTTGCCTCTTGTTTGTGGCTTATATTTGCACACGAAGCCCTTTGGACAGGTTAGTGTTAACTTGCTGTTAGAAGTCTCTGTTGTACGAAAATCTTCCAACTCATCCCCTGCTGTGAGCTGTTGGCCATGAGCACCTGGACAGCACAGCAATAAGCAGAGTGTAACAGCTCTCACAGCCCAAGAGCGGGCTCAGTATTTAACACAGGCACAATACTATAAAGTGGGGGGCTCAGCCATCCCAATCAGGGATAGCTCTATAGCTCTTTCCCAGACTAGGACATGCCACTGACCTGTAATATTGTGTCTCCCCTGAATGGCCAAGTTGTAAGAGGTGATGTGAATTATCCCTCAGCAAATTCTTCTTCACCTCCAGTGGTACAGGAGAATCAGGGCACCATTTCCCTCTGAACCTTTACAGTATAGGTTGTGGTGAAAAAAGAAGTAACGCAGCAGATGTTTGCTTAACCCAGAGAGGATGGAGATGACTGTGCCTGTCCCATCATCACCTGAGTCAAAAATCAACTGTGTATTTTTGGGGACTAAGTCCCCCTCTCCCAGAAATGTGAAGCTTGGTAGAGAGATCCCAGGGGAAGCCACATGCCACAGTGTAAATATGGATTTTCCCATGGATAAAAAACAATATTTAGCAAAGTTTCTAAACACCTTCTCTTAATTTTTTAGCTGATACAAGGGCTGTTTCTTTGGAAGTTGTTTTGTATTCTAGTTATTCGTCTTAGGGCCGAGCAAATATGGACTGAAAACATGACTGACTGGAGGGAGGGCTTTTTTATCCTAATCAGCTTGGTCTGTGGTTTTGACTGACTTTACAGACTAAGGGATAAGATAGTTGCTACTTGTAGACACATCTGATCTTTTACTGCCAAGAGGACATGCTGCCATTCTGATAAGGAAAAGTAACGCCAAGATACTTCTCCATTCACAGAACACAAATCTGGTTTTGCAAGCCGTTTGCCAGATTGTGATAGAAATCAATATAACCTCTTTACTAATCCCTAGTAGAGGGCCATTTCATTTGCACTTGGTGTCTGTCTAGTCTAGTCCGAGGTGAGTGGGGGGTTTCTTTGCACTGCTGAAGATTTACTAGAAGGCATCATGAAAGATGGCTGTTTCACTACTGGGTAAAAAAAAAATCCTAAAAATAGGCAATATGTTTTGTAGAGCATTGAGGCATCCTTTGACTGAAAACTAATGGGAAATGGACGATTAACTATTATTCATTATTATGTACGCAAGGCTTGTGAGCCAAGTTTAATTAAATTCAATAAAGACATATGCAATAAAAAATGACAATTAGCAGCAGTGGAGGATTCTGATCTGAATCTGTGAAGATTTTCTTCATCCCTGTAGCACAGTGAGAAACAAATAGACTGCATAATCTCAAGTCTGACACATACAGAAAGAGAAAGCTCTACATTGCCCATATTACAAGTAGGTAAATTCAGTTCCTTTGTGTTTGTCCTTGGTTACACACTTTGTCCTCTGCCTGCAGACTTCAGCATAAACGTCTAGTTACCTCCAGATACTGACAAAATGCTTTGTCACACAGAAAGCACACCTACTAAATAAAAAAGACTTGCAATGCAATTCTAATGAATGCTTACAGGAGATTTGCTAATCTGTACAGAGTCGTTAATGGCTAGCCAGTATTGCAGCATGCTCTACCCTGCTGGCCACAGGGTGAGTGATGGATAATGGAGGGGTGGAGAGCTGAGCTAAGAGGTGCCTATTCAACATTCTGGATTCTCTGTGCTGTTTCATCATCTCTGGTGACGCTAGGATGTGAGTAACAGTGTAGATCCATTGTGAAAAGGCTCAATATTTCCTTAGGCATTCAGTCTGGGAAAAAGTCTCTGTGATTCAGAAGCTGCATTGGCTGGTCAGAATCACATTGCAACCTTTGTGATGGAATCCTCAAGAAAATAAACTTTCCAAACCTTTCTAGATCTAACTGAATCAGAAACTTAGCCCAAAATAAGTATTTTGTGATGGTTGAATTAAAAGAAAAAAACCCAAAGAAAACAAAGAAGAAATTATTCCCATCATTACAGAAAGTTAAATCAAACTCTGCAGGTCCCATAACTCTTCATGGCCCAAAACCGAGATACAAGTTTTGATACTGGGCTTCCTCCACATCCTGAACTGGCATGTAGTGACATATTCAAAAAGGAAAATACAGAAGGTTAGCTGTGCTTCTTAGAGTCTTGTCTTGGACAAAGAGTTTTGTGAACTCAGTGTTTCTTGCGAAGGGATGAGTGCAGCTCTGCTAGCACCACCGGGAGCATCCATCCTGCAACTTGCATAAGGCGACATAAACTTGCTTCAAACCCCTAACTGCTTCAGATGTGTACTGCCAGTGTGATGATATGGAGTCTCACTTCAATAAACCAAACCAGCTGCTTTTGGTGTTCTGTGTGCTCAAGCACATTACCAGAGCTGATTGGAAACTGGCTAAGAGAAACAGTTCCTCTGGTAAAATTCTGACATCAAAAGCAAAGCGAGAGACATTATGAAAAATGTCTCAGTTTTGAAGAAGCAGGGCAATAACTTACAATTCTGAGCTTCTTGGAAAGTAACACTACAATTTTTTTCTTTGAAAAAAAAACATTTTCTTTGGTTTTAATATTTGTATTTATGCAGTATGTCTGTGTATGTATAGTGCACAATGTACAAAAGAGTTGTCCAATTTCAATGACAGATCTTTTTCTTGATCGAAACACAATGCTTCAGTTGTCTGAAAATAATCTTAAGTATTTTAAATTGTGGCAAATATATTTCTTTAAAATTCTAGAGCAGAAGATGAAAAAGTGGCAGTTTCATGTAAAACAGAAAATCTGATTTGACTTCAGCTTTACAGACAGCCCTGCTCATCTATCTGTAGCTTCAGAAGATCTCTTCATATAAAAAATACTCATGCAAAACTGATGTTGTTGCATTCCTATCTCTAAAGATCTGAATTTCTGGATATACGTGCATTGACTACTTCGAATTTCAAACCTAGTGGATAAATGCATAATAAGGGTTTTCCTGGAATTCCTTGGAGTTTTCAGTTCATTGGAGGCATATTCTCGTTCCTCATGTTCACCTCTCTGTCTGTATCTAGACTTGGTGAGTAAAGCAGAGCTACCTTTTAAGGATGCCACTGAAAATCAGGTGAGGGGAAAAAAATCTTCAGAGATTAGGTGTGGGTGTGTGGAGGGAGGGAGGTTTTTTAAAGGGATTTAGTGGAGCTGGGAGCTGGGTTATTTAAGACTGCTGCAAAGATCCTTTGTATTGACAATTCACTGTATGAGCCATAAACTCTTCACTCTGTGCCTATAAAAGATGAAAGGACCAATTACTTATTGAGGCATTAAACACCCAGGGGACAAAGATGCCTGTCTGGCAATAGTAAACATATTGACTGAAACCTATTTGAATTTCAAATTGCCAAATGTCCCAATTTTTGAAAAGCTTCCTATGATAACCAAGGTCTGGAAAGTCAATTGAAACTTAATTCTCCTGGATATCTCATGGGGAAAAAGTACATGAATCCGGACAGATTCAATTATTTAATTTTAATGAAAAAATAGATAGCTGCTTTATAATTTCCTTATAGAGCAGTAGATGGGAATTCAGCTCCTTTTTCTAAGATGTTATCCTAGGATAAATGACAATAGAGGTCTGCCGAACACAGGTTGCTAAGAGGTTTATGCCCAAGGATTTTCTGCTTCTTTTTGTCCCCAGATCTTTCTTTTTCTTCCATCTGGGACCAGGTCTTTCTCATATGCCAGCCAAGTCCAGACTAGCGTTTCTTCTCTGTCCACAGATGGTGCAGATGGTATTTATAAAGCATTACACAGAGTATCTGTTACAAGGTGCTGTACATCCACACATTGCAGAAGGACATGTTTACTGTCTCATCCATTAGAAAGACTCTCATAGAACAAATCAACCTCAGGTCAGTGCTGCTGCTATCAGCATCATGCCAGTAAGACATCTTGTCACTTCTACAAGGACGAAGTGAGTCCTGAGCCACTCCAGTCTGTCCAGTATCCTCACTCTGATCATCTTCTTGGGGTATGTTGTATATACTTACAAGCCGATGCTCTTGGGGCAAGCCAGGGACTTACCATGGTCTCGGGATCTGCCAGCTATTTGCCATGAGGCAGCTGGGCAGAGCCCCAGCTGAATGAAAGGTTGCAACTAACTCTCCCTGACTCGCACTACATTTGGCATGTTCATTAGTAGAAGAGTTCATTGTGATTAATGCCGTTACTGTGAATACCAATGGAATTAATTATTTCCTCTGTATTGGACAGCATTCCCTGAAACATTGACTCCACATAAAACCATGAAAACAATTAGTGCAGCGTAATTGTGCTATTTATTGTTGAATTCATTTTTCTTTTGTTTTTGCTGTAACGTCACATATAGAGCAAAGGTACACAGCAGCAGCAAGGTTGTTATCAAAACCTCAGAGGACTTTATCCTCCCTTTCATATGCTCTGCACACATAGAGCAAGCATCCATAATCATAACAATTGGCTGCATGTGCACTGCCGGGCAGAAGAGACACCTACTACTGTATGGCTGTCCTTGACCTTGGCATAATAAGACCTTTATCAGATACAGTCAAAAAGAACATGATTCAGTGCTTCTGTTTGAATAAAACTAGTGTTTGTTGTTGCTTTTGTTCTAATAGCTCCTTGTTAAATAAGAGAGGACTACTTGCTGCATATCAGCTACATTCAGCTGATTGTGAAAGAGATTTCATATCTCTGCCTTTGTCTCTAGTGGTTTCTGTTGGGATTCCTATCATGCAGTCATTTTTCTGTATTCCATTTTCTCTGTCTTGGTGTACAGTCATAATTGAAGGCAAGCATTTATCACCACAGCAGCTTTAAATATCAAATGCTTGATGAATTTACTCTCAGCTGGCCGGAAGCAATACTGTGATTGCAGCATTTTATAATCATCAAGACTTGTTTCTCTAAGCTGAATTAATTTGCATGAGCAATGGGTTATTAGCAAAGTTGCTGGTAACTAGCATGTACAAGCAAATTGTGGGAGAAGATTCTTGCTGTCTGTGCTTTCCTTGGGGAAACTCAACTTTGTGAGATGTTTTAAATGCATGGGTGAAGAATTGTATTTGAGGGCAAAGGTTTAAGATAAGTGCAAGGAATCTGACCCCATGTCGTATAGATCCTGTATAACCAGACTCTGTCTCTGGCTGTACAGGGCATTCCCACGTTTCTATCAACACTTATGTCCAGCTGTGGTCTTACAGTACAATAAATGCAACACTAGGGTTTGTAATGCTAAGTCAAAGATACAAAGAGAAAATTTTTCTTGTATAAAGTCAACCTATCATTTAAGGTGCTCAAGAATTCTTGATGACTTAATAGTGTACCAGTAGATCAGGTATCGCCTGTCCTCCTTTATGCAGCCAGAATAAAGCCAATCAATGCTCTATGTCATGCATGCTGGCTAAATCAACAGGAGTAAACTCCATGCTTACACTTCTCTAAACTTAGTATTTACTGGTAGCATATCTGGAAGGATCCATATGGATTAGGCTAGCATTTGTTCTGACTCCCTTGGATGACTTCTTTTCAAGATTGTGGAAAGTTTCTCTATCATGGCTGGGAACGGGCTTTTGTGTCTGCGGCAAGAGTTTCAGCTATTCCCATGAAGGTGCTTAAATGCTTCTGACAATTATTTTAAGTGGAAGGCAGTGTTTACACTTCCCAGCCTCAATGAGGTTTCTCCAGCTCATTGTGGTATTTATTGCTGTATTAATTGCTCATGTACAAAAGCTTATGGTATTGTGTAAAATGCTAATAACAGATACTAATGACTGTGCACCTTCCTCTCCTTCTCCAGTCGGTGCCTTATTGATGTTTTCATTAAACTAACCCAAGCAGCGAGGCTGGATGCACATACCAAGATGTTTCCTTTTCGTCAGAGAAAAAGACAGACCGTAAAAGAAAACGGTGGTTGGAGGATGCCAGACAGCTAGCTCTGAAGGATGAACAAAAGCACTCTGAATAATCATGTAAGAACTGACAGTTGGGAGGGATGGCAGAGGGAGAGGCTGTGCCTTCCCCTGCAGAGCTCACAGAGAGGTGGGTGGTGGGAGGATGTTAAAAGGCAATTTTTGCTTTTTTGAGAAACTTTTCTGAAAACGAGTCCTGATCTTGTAGAAATGCTAGGACATGCAATGGAACATACCGTGTTTGGGGAAAAATGTATATGGAAAAGCACAGCTTTTTAGATGTTTGTGTGTAATTGTAACACACATAGAAACAAATTTACTGATACTGAAGTACATCCCTCACGAGAGTCCTCTCATTGCCTCGGGAGGGAGACGCTGGACAATAAGTGCCACTACCAGAATTTCCAGGAAATTCTTCCTCAACTACACGGAGATGAAGGTAACAAGGAAAGCCTCTGGGCAGCTTTGGTGCATCCTTGAAAGATAATGGGATGACCTGTTAGTTTGAAGGCTCTTGTACCATTCTGGCAATATTTACATGTTCCATTTTGCCACATCCACTACTGCGGGGATCTTAATTCTGAAGAGGGGAAACTAGCTCTAGGAGAGGGAGGTGGGGGTCAGGGATCAGAAGCGTTTTTAGCAAGATGCAGTCATACAGAAAGACATTTAGCATGTGCATCCAAGGCAGCTGTGACTTCCCCCAGCCTGGAAAAGCAATCCCTGAGTTGCTTTTGCTGCAATACCCGATACACAGCTTTTTTGTAACTACTGCTGCTGTTTCTTGAGGTTGGGGGCAATCACAAGAGGTTGGTCAGACCCTGGTGCTGTCATGGCCGATCTACAAGGACTTTCAGCTTGTGCAGGCTGCAAGTGGCAGAATTTTGTGGTTCCACATGGAGAGAGCTGATAGTTCAAGGCCTGAGCTAGGCAGGCAAAGTAGCTAGTGGAGAATGGAGATTTAAAGGCATAGTTGGAGTCAGAAGTACAACCAGCCTCGTTATCTATAACAATGGGAAGAACTAACGCCAGTCATAGATCTGCTGACAATAGAGTGAAACTATTTTATTTCATCAGAGGATGGACCTGGAATTGAATACCACTGAGGACAAAGCCAAGCCATTCAGTGAGATGTAGAAAACTGTCTGCAGCTTCTAAAAGTCCAAGGTTGTTAAAGTCTTAAATTGAAAACATAAAATAAATCTATATTAGGTCAATTTTAGTGGTTCCTAAAATGCATTAATTATGTTTTTTCTTTTGCTAAGTCTGTGCGGTTGTACTTGTCTTGCCAAGGGAACTTGTATGTATTGGTGGAGAGATATTAAAAATAGTGCCATTGAACCCCAATTTACTTCTAAAGTATTGAGAATAGAGGGACAATGTGGTGGATGTGAAAGTTTTTGTTGGAATTCACTTGGAACAACCTGCGTAACTTGCAAGGCCTCCATACAAAACTTGAGTTACTCTACAGCTTTATTGCATACCTATCTTCTCTTTCTACTTCTAGGTATACATATACATTTGTCTATATGTTTATATACACATTAATTTATCCTTGGTTAATGCTGCCTTTTAGAAAATAGCATAGTTCCTTTGTCTCCTAAACTGAGGACTCTGCCATCATAGTTTTTATTCCTTCTTGGAGCTCTGAGGATGGTATATGTAAAAGGTGCAATAACTCTTTGTTCTTCATGCTTTTCTTCTCACCTTATGAATTTTGTCAGATACCAGCCCAGATGCGTCTCCTTTATTGAATTCATAAATTACATTCAGCCTTTATTTGTCTGTTCATCAGATCACCTTCTATTTTATTACTCCTTTGAGAAGAATCCAGCATGAATTTGAATTTATGAATGATTATGCAGCTAGTCTGAATCCGTGGTACAAAGCCCCCTTGTTGGCTGCACAGGACTCCACCAAACCTGATGGATGAACATGAGTAATAACTTGTAATTTTGTAGAGCTTTTCATCAGAGACGTTTCAAAGCCCCATACAATGGTATTATCATTATCTCCATATACCGAAGGAGAAATCAAGGCACAAAGCTATTCAGGAGTTCAGCAAAAGCATCCAGGTCTCCCAAGACTTCAGTGCTTTGTCAACTGTCTTCACTGTTGACCTTAACATGTGTCTTGCTATTATTCCACCTTTCTCTCTTCAGTCTAGGGACATATTGAGGAGAGGGCAGTGATGTCATATCTTCTTCATCAGTGTCATAAAACACATATCAGACTTAGCATTATAAAATAACAGTATTTTTTTAATTCTTAATATGACTTTATGTTAGACCTCTGTAGAAATAATTGATTACATTTCAATTTATAATCAGAATAGTAACTGACACGGTAGTAAATGTGTTCATTGATATCTAATTTGGTGTGGCTAATTTCCTCAATGCTAGCTAAACGCCTGGGTGTTTCTTATCGTCTTAATGTATTATCTGAATCTTGTTGCACATTTGTTCAGTGCTTATGTAACTATGACTAAATTACATGGCAACTGAGCTTATACCCTGGTATGGAAGTCTTGCTCCTCAGACAGTTTCCTCAGATAAACAATAGATAATTGCCATGTTCCTGCTTTAATTACTGTAAATGATAAGATTATTTGAATGATCTTGGATCCAACCTTGGTGAGGCGCAAATCACTTCTCAATTCATGCTGAGCTCCCACAGTGCCCACTGACGTCAGTATTCTCTGTCTTCCAGCTGTACAGAAATTGGGACTCTTGCATATGAAAATACTGTCCCTCAGTATTAGGGAATGATACTTATGTAACAATATTTAAAATCTTGCTCATTGCTGCAAGAATTGCCTATCCTATCCCCATGCCTCAGAGAAGGATGTGCACATGTTCTTGCGCCGTGTGACCTACTTAAAGCAAGTCAATATCTATTAACTTCTCTCTGTTACGTCAGTCAATACTTTGTCCTTAAAGCAGTTGTTTTCCTCTCCCTGCCACACAATTCATGATCACAGGAAAAAAGGAATTTTTCTCACCTCCTTACCCCAGCACTTTTTCCCATTAATACAGTCAAGTGAGCGCCGATTTCCAAACCACACCTGAGACAAGACCACAGCTTTCTCGGCGCCCTCGCCTGCTAGACGAACAGCTCTTGACTTTCACATGTTTGTTATCTCCTCCTCTCCTGGTGGGGTGGGCAGGGGATGCAGACGACTTGTGTCAGTATTCAGCCTATAAGTGTGTTGTACAGCCTGCGAGCACCAAGAGGGACGGAAAGTGCCGCTGTGCAGCACGATTCCTGAAACGGCGGAGGGAACACGCATGGGATTGGAGATGCTGGGAAAAAACTATGAGTAATCCTTCAAGATACTTAAATAATATTTCATGACTCAAGTGAAACTCTCTCGTTAGGCCCTATGGAGGAGAGTTTGACATTTTCTGTGCCACCTGCAAGATTAAAAGAAAATGCTGTTGGCTTCTGCATTGTCTCCTGAAAGGCACAGGGGCTGACAGAAATGTAATTAAATTACCTGCAGCATTCATCTGTTGTCATAGCAGCCCTTGCAACGAATATAACAATTTCATCTACAGCTTAGCTTAATGCAGCTTTGCTTAGGCCAGCCAGAAGGCAATTTTCTATCCCCTATCAGGCAGAGAGAGAGTTCAAGAGTTCCCATTTCAGTTTCACCTACAGTGGTCTACAACAGGGTAAAATCACAGATTGTGCCTTTGCTGCATTCCTCCAACATCAGACAGCACCCGTTACCTGCGGGTGTTCTCGTGTGATTCAGGAGGTCACATTAGATTATTATATCCTATTCTAGCCTTAAAAATCCCAGAATCACTGCATCAACTTACATGCAAGTAATAAAAGCATAATGCAGTGTTTTTCCCATCTTGATTAAGTCCACCAAGAAGATCTGGCTGTGCTTCGTTTTGATGGAGCTGAGTTTGAGTGTTTATGTGTGGCACACAGTGAGAACACAGCAATGCTGGCACTGATGGAAGGCACAGCGGAGTGGGTAGAATTTGTCTTTTTTTTTTTTTTTTAACTTGCCAAGTAGTATGTTTCAGACTGAGATGTTATTGATGGACCCAGGTGGCTCCAAGCATCTTAAGACTGTACTTTGGTAAATGTGGAATGAGCTCTCTGGCTCAGTCCTATATCCTATAGGTAAATGGTACTGTGCTTGGCAGAGAGGGGCCACCTGGATAATGTCTAATTCCTAAAAGTGAAGCATCCGTTAAGTCCAAGAAAGGGTAACAGGCTATTACTAATTTTCATGACTTACCCTTCTTTGGATATGGAGGACTTTTTCATCATTGATTTATCACTACAAGAAATTTCAACAAAACTCACTTCACTTGCTGATACTCAATTTTATTTACTACTTTCTTCTAGAAATGACTGTTAATTACCACCTTAATTAAATAGCCACACAATTCAAATATGTAGGAGTAACATTTCAAGAGAACAATTAAAAACAAGTCAGGAATGGAAGAATATGATAAATGAGACATACAGCATCTGCAGAAGGTCTGTGGCTCCACCTCTTACACCTAGGAAATATCCCTTTCTTTTTGCTTCTATCTGTTCCATTCCTGTTCAGCAGCTTTAGGGAGCTGAGGTTCATCCTACAATGACTTGTTTTTATCTCACATATTCAGGAATTCACAAGTTGAAGAATGTTTAAATACCATGTGAAAAGAAGGCTAACCTGTGCATGGCCAAGATAAGCTGATTTGTAAGCTGAGGCTTCCCTGAGCCTGGTGTACGGAGTATTCTTCCTTTGGGCATGCTCTGCTCAGAGCATTGAAGCTTTCTCTCTTTGGAGTAACTTACCTTCCCAGGCTAAACAGTGCTAAAATCAGTTGTTGCATATTGCTTATGTGCTGTCATTTCACTTTCCTTTGTATAAGTAGACTTAATAATATATCCACATGCACAGTAGCTTTCCTATGATGCTTTCAAATGCTTTACACAAGTGCATAAACAGTATTTATTCCTGTTTTACAGATGAGGTAAGAGAGATGGCAGTAACAGAAGAGCACAGCTGAGTCTTAAGCAGGAGTAGCAAGAGTTAGATGTGCCTTTGCCATGCTGGATTATACCAAGCAGTACTTTCTTAGAGTTTGGTAAGTATCAAATAAATATCAAAGGCCGTTCTTGCACCAGATTGTATGTCTGGACATGCACATCCGTCCCTTTGGACTGACCCAGAGGCAAGCAGAGAACAGCTGTATTCCCTGAGCTAGAGACCGAAGAAGAAATGTTGTTCCCTACCTCTGCTGCTCTCTCACCTCCCACTATAAAAGGGCTAAAGTATCTTTCAGAAAGGCATTGGGAGATGAAGAATTTATAATTTTCCTCAGTGCCGTGTTCCCTGTTTTTCCCCTCATTTCTTCCTGGCTTGAAATCTGGGGAACACACAGTCACTCAGCATGGGAACCAACTCTCTCTCCTGCCAAGGGACTTTCTTCGAGAGCAAGCAGGAGGGATAAACATGAGCTCTCATCTGTCCCTTGTACCCAGAATGGATCACTGTTCATATACAAATTTGCCTTTTTTGGATTCGGATATGAGCTGGTCTTTGGTCAACTCTATTTCCTATTTGGGCCAAATATGGTGAATTCAGAGCTGTAAAGGATTGTGAGTTGCAGCCAAGTGAACTTGGACCGGTGAGGTTTACAAGGGCTTGCGCACCGAGAAACTCTGCTAGGTGGACGTCTGTCAGTACTGGCAGTACAGAGCTGTGAAACTCAGGCTCTTTTACAAGACAACAAACCTTTTGAGTCAACAAATGTTTTGCTCCGAGTTTCATTGCAGAGGCTGCAGGGTTGGAAATTACAAAAAAGTACTGAGTGGCTTAGCCATTGTGGCTTGGCTAACCTAAAAATAACTGATTTTCCTTTGACTCACGTGTTACATTGAAAAGACTCCAGTTTCTCCTTTAGAGGACACTACAGCTTTAAATCAATTAAATTTGACTTAAGTAACCTACCCTGAGAGGCACCAGCAGCAGGTTCATTCCACAGCTTGCAGAAACTGCTCTCGGTGGCTTTGGTCTCCCTGGCTGCCGGGCTCATATCCTATGGGGCTGCAACCCGTGATGCCTTTGAGCATCATTTTCTGCTACGCCAGGGATCATGGGGGAAGGAAATAGCTGGCCTCCCACATCTCCTTCCCAGTCCCAGGACTTCTTGGCTGTTTGGTTTATAATCTCTTAGGGAGTGTTGGAAATGGAGGGCACACTTCAGGGTTTAACGAGAGCAGCCACTGATGAAAATTGAGAGCTGAAAAAGGATTGAATGCCACCAGTATTTCAGGTCTGACGCAAAAATTAGGTTGGTTGTGAAGGGGTAAATTAAAGAAAGATGGAAGTTTAAAGATCCAACAGTAAATATGCTGAAGGTCATGGGACATAACAAGTTAATAAACCCAACTAGATAATTTAATTCAGCACAAAGAATGCATCTGTATGCACTGAATAGTAGGTAAGAATTTGACATGACAAGATGGGAAAGCTTTGTTATCCTCTTGTCTTGCCAGGATTTGCTTCAATTATGCCAAAGAATGTTACTTCATTCTTGCCCTAATAACACTGTAGAGGAAATTAAATTACTCATATATAACAAAAGTGAACTGATTTTGACATCTCTTCTAGGCAAACCTCCCACCGTATTAGCTCCTAAGCGCATTCTCCCTCACTTAAGGTCTCATGCATATGTATGATTATCACTCATAGTAAATATAAGCACTTTGCGAGAACGCAAATTAACTGCAGGATGTAATGGAGATTGCCAAGGGTATTTTTTATTGTTGACTGTAACATGAAATCTACAATAAGGGTGCAATAATGAATGGATCATGAGTCATGGAGAAATAATCCCATCAAAGGATGCTATGACATCAGAAACCACAACAGCAAAACTGATGTCACTAGAACTTTGAGCTGCTCTTATTGTGCTTTTATTTTGTTTCATTTTAAAAGGAGCTTTGGTTTAGTTTGAAATTTTTCTTTATATTTTTGTAACTCATTGATTGGTGAAAACAATTAAAGGCTGTAGAGCTAAAAAAGAATTAATTTTATTTTTTAAAGCTGACAGACCTTAGCCTTTGGTTTTAGCTAGATTAATTAATGGTTGGTTGTCTCTGATGTGATGGCTCTTTCTTAACGTTTGATTGCTTTTTCATTACAGTAGCTAGGTTTTGGAAAGTTTTTTATAGTAAATTTAGCCTCCAGAAATAAATCTCACAACGTTGAAACTAAGGTTGAGCCCTGCAAGGCACAGGCTATGGCATCAATGATCGGCTCTTACAGGCTTTCATTAGGAGAAAGCTAACACATCCCAAACAACGCAGCATTTAAAACAACGGTGCTTTATTTTTAAGACCCATTAGTTTCCCCAGCCCGTTCTGAATGCAACTCTCAACCTTTGTTCTTTTGATAAAACAGCCTCTTATTTGACCTTTTATTCGGCTCCATCCCCCAGCCCAGCAGCACCTCCATGTTCGGAGCCTGCCCGTGCCAAGGACTGTGCCAGGAAGGGTTTCTGCTGCAGCCGAGTTTCAGGGGTAGAGGCACATGGCTTTCATCACCGGTAAGCTGATGTCCTGGACCACGAGAGCTAGTTTTGGGATGGACATTCCTGCAGTATTTTCTGTAATTTCTGTCTTGAGCCCCAGGTTCTTCCTATGAAGTGGGGATGGGTTTTTAGGGGCGTTGCTGGGCTTTTTGTTTTAAACTTAAGAACCAAGAAAGGGTATGAGGAGTGCAAGGGCAGGCAGGAAAGAGGCCAGTAATTACCCGGGTGTAGCAGAGGGGAGTGGAAACAGCTCTGCCTGCCTTTTCCTAAGGATCACAGCACTGCTGTCCTAGGGAGCAAGAGACGAGTCCTCTTTAGGCCATGATGGATCTCCCTGTGCACAGGGACATACTGCCGTTGTCAGGCGTGTCATCGTTATAAAGGAACAGATCAAAGAAAAGTAGGCAGCTTATATATTGCAGGCACAGGAGGAGGGGGAGGATGAAGGGAGTTGAACTTTCATTGAAAATGGCAACGTCCTCTCCATCCATGATTGAGTAGATGAGAAAAATGGAAGAAAAATGGAGACAGATGTCCCTGGGTTAATTGTAACCTTGCTTTGCTGCAGTTCAGCATCACAGGCTTCTCTGCAAAGCACGTCGCGTGGGTCAGCTCTCTCGGCGCCGAGCAACCGCAAGCGGAGCGAGGCGCTGAGACGGCAGAGAGTGATCGTCAAGGCACAGCAGAGCCTGCAAGCAGCTCTGCTGCACCCGGAGCATCACACACCCAAGGGCTAAATCGTTCTGATGCAGCCTTCAAAGAGTAACTCCAAATACCAAGCAATATGTAAGACATTTACAAAATAAATGAAATATAGAAACTAACAGAGAATGAAATTTCTGCTTATTTTACCCATCATCATTTTTGTTTCTAAAGCAAAATGAGTCTGGCACGCAAAGGATGGGAAACACAGTGTTTTAATGACACTTACAGCATCCCAGAGGACCACTCAAAGCAACAAAATACTGGTGATGTCCTTAAAGATAGCAGATGGTTTCTTCAAGGTGAATAATTTTATTGTTTATTGCCTGCTCTGTATACTGCAAGGAATGACATTTAAGAAACTGCTCAAAGATGTTTTTTCAAAGCACAAAGAAAACATTTAGGAGCCAAATTATCTTTGCCAGTGACTGTGTCACCACCAGAGCTTGAAGTCTGGCTTAGAGGCACATAACAGATTTGGGTCAGTGGAATTTCAGGAAAAGTGGAATAGGGGTCAGGTTTGTGTTTCTGCCAACTTCATCGTCTTTGCAATGACCTCCAGAATGGGCTCGAAATCTGGAGAGAGGAGGGGAAAAAGAAATCACCAGCCCAGTCTGAAATTTGTGGTTATGCAGCAGCAGCGCTGTCAGTGGCTTCAGTATTACTCACCGAGCTGCAGCCACGGCACTATTTTAAACTTGATGGCATGCAGCTTAGCTGAAGAAGTGTGTTAGAAGACTGAAAGCACATTAAATACCAAACACAAGGTCTCTTGCAAGGAGGTGGTGATTTCACTGTATTTCCTGGCTCAGTGGGTTTTGTGACAATGTCTTTGTTAATGGCAGGGACGGTGGCTGAACGGACCTGTGTGTGCTCCTCTGTTGGGACACGTGTAATGGGATGGTTCGGGTGGGATGCTCCTTCCCAGCTGCTGGTGCATGGCAGGGTCCTCTGAACTGTGGCCCTGAGACAGTGATAAAAAAAGCGCCAAGGGTTCTGAGAAAATCTCAGTGCTAGAATGCTTTTACATGGCATATGAAAATACAGCCTGTAAGAAAAAGAGTAGTGTTGTAAAAGCAGGTGAACTTATGCAGCTTTTATTACATAGCTTTTCTATTTTTTCAGGAGAATTAAATACCATTCAAAAAGTTTTTCTTTTCCAAGATATTTCAAAGTTTCCAGATCTGGCCAAAAAGATAGTATATAGTGCAATAACACCTGGGAAATGTCCTTAAATCTCCTGTAAGCTTGTGTTCAAAATTTCATCAGTACTGAAGATTTCAATGCATTCATATTTAGGCAAACCTTCCACTTAATTTTTAGGGTTGGTTGTTGGGGTTTTTTTTATTTTTCATATTCATATTCATATTCTGCCTTCAATTCCTGTCCCATCAGATATCTGTCCCTTTTCCAGAGAAGTATTAACTCCGAATAGAAATTCAAGTGTGACCTTTTCCACAGGTAAAAAACTTACTGCTCACTAGTGCAAACTGCTTTGAGACTGTACCTCCCTGACGCTCTGCCCAAAGCTGTCTGCTGCCAATGGCTTTGACCATTTTGTTCTGATTCTGCAGTCGGATTTAAGCCTGTAAAGAATGGCATGTGCTTCTGCGGGGGGAAAAACACTCTCTGAAGGTAGAAGAAAGAAAATAATAACTTTTTGGTTTGGTTTGGGTGGGCTTTTTTGTTTTTTTTCATTTACTTCTGGAAAGATGGTGAAAAGGTCACAGCAGAATTACAGGAGAAAGGTGTTCATAGGTCAACCGTGCAAGCTGCTTTCAAAGCAACTTTTCTAGACAAAAAGATAAAACACATTCAAAAACAACAACTTTTTTGTCTTTACCTGAAAAGCCATGTAAAATTTCAGTCTTGAGAAGGTTGGAGGGGAGACACAACCTCTTAGACCAGGCAAAGCATCGCTCATTAGCTGTCTGCAGCAGCTCACACGCCATGTGGCTCCAGACTCCTCGCCTGCATGGTCCAAGCAATGCACCTCGGAAGAGTGGGTGTATTATTTGCTACATTCGGGCTTTCCGCACCCCCCTCCCGAAATCCCTCAGAGAGCCCATCCTGCATAGGTGTTAGGGGCCACCACAAAAATTTAGTCCTGTGGTTTTGTTTTTCCGCGTTACAATACAAAACAACATATAGCTTCTTTTGGAGCAGAAAGTCTGGGGCAAATTAATGTACGTCCTGAGAGAAACCTGCACGTTGTTAAATGAAAAAAGAAGCAGTAGAAAGGCAGAGAAAACACAGGCTTTGGGGTTATGGCTTTCATTTTTACTACTTAATGCAGGAGGCCTGGAGCGGGGGCTTAGCAGCTGGAAATGAATAAAGCAGAAGCCAGCCCTATGCAGCTTGCTAGTGAAAATTAATTGGGGAAACGTGTTAAAACCAATCAGCATACACAAGAAATGTAAGCTAGAAGTATTTTACTCTCAGAGTTATGTGCAAATTAAATGATAGCAAAGAAAGGGAACTTGGTACTTGAAGTCAAGAGACGTCGTCAGGAATGGTCCCCTTCCTGCCGCGCAGCTGGAGCTGGGATCGCTGTGCTACTGCTGCGAGGGTGGGCTTGGCTCTTAGTTCAGATAAACACTGTCGTGCCTTTGCACCTAGCAGAGCGTATGACCAAACCTGCCAAGACGTGTTTGATTATGTGGTTGGCTTTTCTTTTCAAAATGGTAAATAAAATGGTTTTAGCTGCGAGAAAGAAAGTAGCAAGAAACACTGTTTAGAAATACGCTGAAGAGAGAGAAAACTCCTTTCACGTAGTAAGAAGCTGTTATAACTAGGACTTCTGAGATAATTAAAGAGTAAGAAAATTTTGGTTTGAGTGTCTGACTGGTGTGATTTAACAGGCTGGAGACAAAATAGCCATGGAAGATGGTGATGGTGCTGTCGGCTCCCATCAGTCTCACAGATTTGGGATCACCTACTACAGGGGAGGGAAGGCAAGAGCTTTCCTGTGTAGGTCATCTTTGAGATTTGGACGTTAGTGCTCAGCAGACCTGCTAAGACAGAGCGCTGGTCACCTCAGCACATATAGTCTGGAAAAAGCACATATTACCTTTACCTTCTTTAAACCGTTAAAGCCATTTTCCTAATTGACTTACAACTGTTACAGTGTACAAGTTTTAACACTGTGAATAAAGATTACATATGATCAGATAAGCAGTTTAAAAGCTCAGAGGGCTGAGTCATTGCATTTATTAATTGTGCTCACTCATTTATCTTTGTGCTTTATTTATTAAGATACAGTCCCTAAAACCTTAGTAAAATTGATTCACAAAGAAATGCTCATTATTTTTAAAAAAGTGCATCACTCTCTTAGTTCAATTTATGTGACCTCTTACTATAACCCAGGTGTCGCACAAAGGTTCAGGGCTCTGTGAGCACTGAAGGCTGCGGGGCTGAGCCCGTCTCTATGAAGCAGACCCATCTTTTCCACTCTGAGAGATCCCTTCCGAGAGGATCACAGGTATAACTGGATATTTATACTGGTAATTTAAGCCATTCAGACTGATCATTTTTTTTTTTTTTTAGGCCAGTTCTAGTCTAAAAACACTTTGTTGCAGGAGCATGGAAGTTTGCCTTTAAATGCAGGACTAAATCTTAATGTCCTTTCTCTGTTTGAAGGGAAGAGGGTTTATGCTTTGTTTTGTTCCCCTGGCTGAGAAGAGATCACACTGAACTGTAAAGAAGGACTTGGGTTTTAGCCTTGTATATAAGTTATTTTAAAGAAGTGGCAAATTAAAAGTAATGACTCAGGCGTTGTGTGTTTGCACATTCAGCTGGCTATAATAAATCTTTACACTGATCTGTCGGAAGTATTAAATCACTACAGAGAAGGTTGTCCTTGTTCTTCACTGCAGAGACAATAGGATTTTAATAAA
>NW_010543949.1:2919-7548 GCF_000687285.1 Phaethon lepturus | reverse complement strand
TTCAGCAGAAAAGCCAAGGATAACTAAGTATTTGTATCTGTCGGGGACTCAGCAAGAATCCTTGTAATTCACCTTGACTACAAAAGCTCTTACAAATGCATGTGAGACTTGATAATAGCTTTTGGATGTTGGTAAGAGGGAATGTCTCTGAGTCTCCACATTTGTACTGCTGGAAACTCACCTGAGTAGTGACAAAGCCTTTTTTGATTTTCCCAGTACATTGTAGAAAATACAGAAATACTAATACCCCACCCAAAGTTTGTGATCTGTAAAATGAAAGTGTCTTTCTAAAAATAATGGCAGCCCAACATCAGTGCATTAAAGCAAAAGCAGTGTAAGTGATGCCCATAATTCACAGGGTCACCTAGAGAGCTGTTACCCTCCAGGGAAAGGCTGTTGGAGGACTGTGAGGCTCTCCCTGCTGTACAGCAGCACAGCTGACTGCTGAGCTCAAGGACTGGGTGTTTGCTCTCATGGTACGAACCCAGCAGGCCACCTCACGCTGCTGTCAAGTAATGACCAAAAAAATTTTAAAAAGAGCTGGCTGATAGACAGCAGATGGCACAGAAGACCTTGCCCTGCTTTAAAATATGGTAATGTGGTCCTGGCCAGGGGTGCAGAATGGTGCTAAGTTTGGAGGTGCTGCTGCTGCTGAAGCAGAAAATGTCTCCTGACTCGCCCAAGCAAGTACAAATACGACACTGCAGCTTTTCAACTCCATTAAAAACTGGGACTATTGAGGCCAGCTGCCAGAGTTTGCTGGGCTTGAGGCTGGCTTCCCACTGGATACTAAGATAGCAGAAGCCTCAAGCAGTTGATGCCAGTCAGTCTGCATCCTGCAAAATATTTGGCTTATAGGAGTGCAAGCTGGATTCAGGGCTCTGAATCCCCTTCTCCCAGCCGTGCAGGAGACCACTGCATACAACGTGTGGTGCTTACAACACACTGATTTTCCTTCTACCAAGCCAGCCCCGCAATGTCACTGCTTGTTCCTTTGTACCTTCATACAACTGTAGAAGTTAGCTTGTGATTCAAGCCATAGAAGTTACACGTTGCTGTATTCAATGCCTCTTGCTATCTGCTCCGGAGTCTTGACTTCCAAGGCTTGTGTGCAGGTGTTAAATACTGGAATACACCACATACAGCAGTGCCGTCCCCTTTCAAGAAAAGAAATCTCATCTTAAATACAATGGCTTGAGCCTGGGCAGAGGATATGATGATAGCTCAGATATAATAAATGCTTATTATGATAAACAGAGTCATGTTCTTCAAAGAAGCAGCAGCAGCAACTCTGAAAAAATAGCCAAGGAAAATGAGACTTGACGGGCTGAACTAGCTTGATGAACAGTAATGATATATAGCCACCAAAACAGATTTGCAAAATGCACTTTGACTTAATTTAAAAGTTGCTTAATATTCTCATGATATCAGTAAAAGATTCCAAGACTGGCTTTACACTGCTTAAACATATCATTATGTTCCAGACACAGAGAAAAGGGCTGGAATATGTGGCCAGTACTTAAAATGAAAGAAATGCTCAAAATGAAAGCAGGCAAAGAAAACGGAGGTCTTTTGTTTCAGAATAATGACTGTCCCAATGGGATAATTAATTTCCCTTAGTGCAGCTTGTTATTTTTCAAAGATATTATACTTATGCAGATTTAACCGGAGAAATATTATATTGTTGTAATTTCTCCAGTGTGATGCAGCTCTAATTACTCACTGTTCAGAGCATGAAAAGGAAATAAAAGATGTACAGCAAGTTAATTTTTATTTTAAGAATGAGGAAGAAAGATAAGTCTTAAAAGAAGAAAAATGGACCGTCATCTCAAACTGGGAGCTTGGATACGTTTCATGGAGAGAGGAGCTGCAGTAATTCTGGTGTTCCCGTGGGCATGTTGCCAAAGGTGAGCTACAGCCTGGAAAGAGGCTCAAGGTTATTTATACCAGCTACAGTGGGATGAAAGCAGCACACCTCATAGTACCTGCTGCCAAGTGCAAGAGGTAATGCACTGTGCTTCTGTCACCTGTTTCTCTGGATTTACCCTTACTCTGGCTATACACATTAGTTTCAACAAATCTCCTCCAAAATTAAGGATGCCGTGGTGCCTATGGGGCTCTTTGGCTTAAGGCTGCTGGATCAAATGTGCTCCCAGGGCAGCATCTCCAGTCACTTCAGTCAACAAACCCACGTGCACAGGCTGCTGTTTCTGTGTCTGTCGCACCTCTGCTTTGCGTCTAGGGCTTATGCTGTACCCTTTAAGTAATCCAATAATTTTTCCCAGGCTATGAAACCCCTTTTCTGCCTCATTTCTCCTTTGCTTTTCCAAGGCCTTATGCGATAAAGTGCTGAGCGCTGTCAGTACCTGCAGACATACGAAGCTCCTGATCCCTCTCCAGGTTGGAGCAATAGTGTTCAGTGCAACCAAATCCTTGAGAGCTTCAACCCGCCTGGTGAACAGCTCGGACACTGCCTCCTGCCAAAAGCGTAAGCCTTAGTGCGTCGGTGTGTGAGTGTGGAGCAGCGGGCAGAGCTCCCTACCTTTCATGTGATGCTGGAGCCAATTTCCCTCGTGGTTTGCCCCACCGGCGTTGCCCGCACATTGGTTGTGTGACAGCAAACCCATGGGGTGGAAGGGCCAAATCCAGCAGGTCCCACCCTCGAAAGCACCCGTGCACATCGCTGGAACGGCTTGTGATCAAGGCTGTCCACATCGGCTCTGAAGCATCCATCACACGAGTCAGTGGTGGCTGCTGCTGAGGCAGCAATTAAGAAGGTTATTAGAGCACTGGCCATCGAGGTGCCACAGGACACTGACAGCTCCCTGCTTTGACGGGAAGTGATGCTAATGGAGCTCTTCCTAGGAACTTGCACATTTTTTCCTTCCCTGTCTTCTGGTCTTCTCTTGCACTTAGGTCCTGGCTGCAGGTGTTGAGAATGTTGGACTGAATGATAACAGACCAGGAAGTTCTTCCAGCTGCTAAACTCACTTCTGACCAGTCACTTCCATACCTCTCCACCACCAAAAAGGAAGATTAAATTGCTGCCCAGTTTCTTCGTAGTGTCTCACAGCACCCTCCACCCACCATCACAAACCCATGTTGCTTCTCTCTCACCTGCCTGACCTTTAGATTCAAACTTCTCCAGCTCTGAGGAGCAGAAAAGGTTGCTTTGTCAGGAACAAGCATTGCCTTTATCTGCAGGGAGTTGAAAGAGATGTCATTAGACATTTTATGCATGATCTCAAGATTTTGATTCAAAACTTTATTGTTTTCCATAAATAAGCCTCAGCTGCCACATGACAGGAAAAAGCCTTTATCATAAACCCAACGGCTGGCACCACACAGGCCTCTCTTCCCTCCTCCTCCCTCTAGCAGATAGCTCATCTTTAGGAAAAATAATTCATTTTAATTAAGTTGAGGAATATCTTTAAACTGGGCACGAGAACTGAAATTTATTATTCCTGATGTACAGGACATCAAGGTTATGATTCACACCGGAATTTAACTCATTGTTCATCCACATAACATAGCATGAAGCAGTAGAGGAGAGCCTATAAGAATACACAGATTTGACATTTAAAGCCACCAATGAGCCCACGTTAAAGTTCATCACAGTGTAGAGGATCCCACTGTGTCTGATACGAGCTGCAAGCCACACTGGGCACTGCAGCCCTCTCCAGCAGTCCCCAAAGGATGCACCAGATTGCCCAGCAGTGCTCAGTGGCCACCTCACTGTCACCAGTCGTACAGTCCCACCAGGGCTACGTGTGGTCTGTGATCAGAGCAGCTACTGCCTGCGTCAGGCTGATGGCTTTCCCCCAGTTCTGCTCACACATCTCTCGAATTCCGAATTCGGCAGCATGCAGCCAGGAGGAGGTGTGTTTTTGCGTGCCAGCTCTTCTGTATGAGCTGGTGCCTCTTGGGCTCCAAGTGCACAGCCTGAGCCCGCTCCACGTTCAGCTGGGTGCTCTCATGGGCTGGCAAATGACTGAGTTATTGGCCAGAAATCTTTCCTAGCTAAAAACGCTGAGCGCCTGCGAAAGGCAGGTTCCCTGGGGAACCGCTGCACGGAGCTTGTTTATTGAGGTGCCGCAAATAGGTCAAGGATGTGGCCCCAGTACAAAGGCAGCTAATTAAATGTACAAATCCAATAAAAATAAATACGCCACTTTAATATGCAGGTCCTGCTGTTCCCAAAGATAATAGGATGCGAGTCGGTTGCTCTAGCTACCATGGTAATGGCAAAGAATCTCAGGCTAGCCCAGGGAAGAAACAACGCCGTCACCTAGACCCGCTCCAACCCGTGCTGCTGTCGGCTTCCCCAGGCTGCTGCCTGGGCTCTGGCTTTATGGGCCGAGCGAAGACAAGCAGCACTTCCCTGGCCTTTAACTCTCTTTTGCCTTGTTTCCTTATTGTTTTGCCTTCAGTGCTGTTTTATTCACAGTGACTGATGCCTTTGTTCTGCGGGTGCCGAGGGGTTCACTCTGCAGGAGGGACGATGCTCCCGCCACTGTACCGTGTTGGCCTCCGCTGGTGTTACTCTCGTGTACAAATGAGAAGGGAACGGGGTGTTGCAGACGCAGACGGGGATCTGCAGAGCCCCCGCCTGCCCTGTGCTTCACGCCA
>NW_010543949.1:0-2808 GCF_000687285.1 Phaethon lepturus | reverse complement strand
TGCCTGCCCCAACACCCAGCCTTGCCTGCTCCAGCCACAGGCTGCCTGGGGAGGGGAGGCTGCAGCCATGGATTTTATCTGCTACATTAACAGTCAATATAGAGAAAAAAATCTCATCAGCTGGGACAGTTGATGGGGTCACTGTACATAGCAAGCAATGAAAAAAAAGGCAAATTAAAGTGGGAACTGCACCCAAAATGAAGTTTCTCAAACCAAAGAGATCAATTCCACCACATGATCACCTTTTGGCTTTCTAACCAACACTGTAGCCCATGCCATACTAGGCAGGGGTGCTTGAGGAAATGAGCAAAAGCCTCATCCTGGTGGCAAAGCTGGGGATGCAGCAGCAAGGAGCAGAGCTGTAAAGTGTCTCCTCAATGACCAGAGCAAGCTGAGTTGCAAATGCGTGACCTGCTCCTGAATTCCAAGTTACAAGTTACTGCCCCCACCTTACTGTTTTTTTCAGAAACAAACACAATTTCTGTAAATGACCCTTTGTTTTTGTACAGCGAAGCCCAGACTTGCCAGGCAGCAGTCTAGGTGTCGCGCAGAGCTGGCAGTGCAGCCGGTACGCCAGATGCTCCGGCATTTGTCATGGTCACTTGGATGCTTGTGAGCCAAGAATAGCCCCAGTACTCACCAGCAAGCCTGCAGGGAAGAAGAGGCTGCTTCTGCCCTGCCAGCTATTCAGAATGAAGCCTCAGACACAATTTAAATAAATAAATAAGCAAACACTTTAAAAGGAGGCAAGTAGCCAGGCTGCCTGAGGGTAAGGATGATGCTACGGCGTGTCAGTGCTGACTCACGGGCACATTGGTACAAACCGAAGGTCTTTGCCCATTCCTTCTTACCTTCCAAGTCAGCTCGGACATCATGCTTTCCAGCTATGGGGTTAGGTAGCCCAGTTCTGGCATCATGACCTACAAGAGGGTCCCGTCGGGGAGCACCATCAGGTCATTTTGGCTTTGGGCTGCAGTCATGTTCCCGCTCCAGCAACAGCTGCACGTTTTACCCAGGCTGAGTTTGTGCTGGGGGGGTGGATCAGGGTTATGTCACCGGCACCGTGGCACCCCTTTAGCCCCTCTTAAGTGGCAGGCACAGTCTGTGCTTCTTTCTGGCTCCTGGACAGACGCTGACACCTCTGCCTGCACCCTTTCATGGTGTGACCCGCTCCTGCAGCATTCACCTTCATCACAACCCCCAGCTTTGGCCAAGAGCTGCGCCAGGACGGGCCCCCAGGCTCAGCGAATGCTAGAGATGAAGCTAACTCCCATGTTAATTTACTTGCCTTTCGGTAGCCAAAGCCACCTGTGGGTCTTGCGCTGTGGGAGAGGATGGGAGGGTGCTGAGCTGATACGTCAGTAGGGGACTGATGGGGGCTACTGGTGCTACAGCAACAGGAGTGATGGCCTCAAATCTTCTCTCTGCCTCTTGCATGTGATAAACATAAAATAAAGCCATGCTGGAGTTTTTAAGCCCAATTAATACAAGCTGCCAATAAACATGTCAATGCCTAAGCAGTTTGTAAAAACCCTTTGCAGGCTTCCTGCTCCGCCTGCAAGCTGAATGAACCATAAATCAGCGGCGTGCTGAGGCTGCCGGCAGCTGTACAACACACACACACGCCTTTGGGGCAGGTCACGCAGCGGGTGCTGTACCCCGACCCTTCCCAGTGCTGCCAGGCTCCAGCTGCACCCTTCAGCCCCGGACAGACGGACAAAGTTGTCTCGGGTTGCCATGTGAGACCCTACAGAAGTCAGGCGTGCTGCTGCTTTGCAGCTGGTGGTGTAAGGCAGTGCATTAAAAGCTCATTTACGGTTCTCAAAATAAAGTACCTGAATTCTCCCGTTGTTCACTTTGCCGTGACAGTAATGCCACTAAATCCAGTGGGAGGGGGGAAAAAAACCAAACAACAAAACCAAACAAACAAACAAAAGGCAAAACAAAACAGACTCCCTCCAAGTTTTTTGGAAAAAATGAAAAGATACAGTAAGATGCCAAGAATTCATGTTTATCGCAATTGTATCATGTGTAGGGCATGCAATCGAGCACATCCGTAGCACAGACAAAAATTAAACAGCAAATTGAATGCCATGATTCAATTCTCACCTAACAACGGCTGTAACAAGGGCAGGAAATGGAATTCCTTGACTCAGTTGTCATGACAATGCTCTTGAAAAATCTCTGCCATAGGATAAACCCTCACTGCCTCCGTGTGACTGAAGAGCGCACGTTTCTGCTCATCTTCCCCCCATTAATGCAGCTCTTTCAGCTCAGATCCGGACCTGAACCATTACACTCAGCTGCTGGACGCGAAGGCAGCAGATACCAACGGTGCAGTTTATAATGCAGTTGCTATAATTAGTTTTTGAAACTAGCACTGCATTGGGAACTCCTCAAGCTATATCGTTATACATATAATGGGCTAATTGCAATGTGGTCACATTGTAGTTCTTTTTTACTCACGTTTTTCATTGCTAATATGCTTGTTAAATAGCGACAAGTACAAATGTTCACAGCAGAAAAATGACATGCAAATGCTATTGCCATGCTAAAAAAAAAAAAAAAAAGAAAGAAAAAAATAACCTGCTGTATAATTTTTTTCTGTTACCACTACTTCTGTGCTGGTCTTCAGAACTCCACTTCTAGGATGAAAATGCAGCATATTCCTTGGAATATGAACTGTCATTAGCGTAATACAATTTTTTTGGCCTTAATCTTAAAACTTTTGTTAGACATATTATAAAAGTACGTATTATATACTATTTTCTATATATTTTATTCTTTTATATATATAATAAAGGGAAG
>NW_010543948.1:0-6983 GCF_000687285.1 Phaethon lepturus | reverse complement strand
GTCGAGCCATGCAGGGTGATCCCAACACTGACCTAGTACTAGGTATAGCCATAAGGAGGGCAAACATTGGCACCAAGATGGTCTGCATTTATCAAGCTCCCTTGCCTCAGGCTCCGGGTTAAGGCGGGCCAAGCCTCCCTCAGCCTTGTAATTACTGTAGCTCCATGTCAAGGATATTGTGGTGCTGTGGTTTCACCCCAGCGGGCAGCTTAGCCCACCCAGCCACCCACGCACTCACGCCCAGTGGAATGGGGAGAGAACTGGGAGGGTAGAAGTTAGAAAACTGGTGGGTTGAGATAAAGACAGTTTAACGGGGAAAGCAAAAGCTGTGCGCACAAGCAGAGTAAAGTCAGGAATTCGCTCACCACGTCCCATCGCAGGCGGATGTTCACCCATCCCCAGGCCAACAGGGCTCCATCATGCGTGGTGGTGCCTTGGGAAGACAGACACCATCACTCGGAACGTTCCCCCTTCCTCCTCCTTCCCTGGCTTTCATTGCTGAGCACAACGTCCTATGGCCTGGGACACCCCTTGGGTCAGCTGGGGTCAGCTATCCCGGCCGTGCCCCCTCCCAGCTCCTCGTGCACCCCCAGCCTGCTGGCTGGCGGGGCAGGGGGAGGTGCAGAAAAGCCCTTGACTCTGTTCCAGCACTGCTCAGCAGCACCTAAAGCGTCCCTGCATCATCAACGCTGTCGTCAGCACAGGTCCCACACCCAGCACCATGCAGGCCTCTGTGATGAAAACCAACTCTATCCCAGCCGAACACAGTACATATGTGTATATATATAATTATAAATCTACAGCGTTCTAAAGTTCTCATTCTTTTTATATACATGTTTATGTCTATTCAAATATATAAATTAGTTCTATAGAACTGTATAGAATATATGTGCATATATGTAAATATTTATACATACATAGTTTTGTTACTATAGAGAACACGGTAGGTTACTCCACACCTTGGAATGCTGGTCTCTACATGTGACCCACGGCAGAATCCTGGTCTAGCCCAAAACTGTACCAGCAGCTCACCTGGTCTGTAGAAGGCTCTCACAGATTTGCTGCAATACCTTTGGGCAGGCTGCTCAGACAAAGGGGAAGGTATGCGGGAGGAGATTGGAGGAAGGTGTTATTTCAGCTCACAACTCTCTGGGACAGAGTTAGAGGTCAGAGCCTCCGTGATGATCACTTCAGAGTTATTTCCTGCGTGCTCAAAGGGAGATCTGCTCTGTCAGACACTTGTTGATTGCTGGGACCCTTTCACTGTCTACAGAAGGAATCAGGCACCACAGCAAAGGGCCCCTGAGCAGAGATGCTTGAACCAGATGGCAGGAATATGCACGATGAGTTGGAGAGGTTTCACTAAGCCAGAAAGGTAGTGTGAGAGGAAACCCAGCTGGGTGCCCTAGTGGTTATTGCCTAAACCGTAGCGCCGAGACAGTTTAGGGATTTATCAAACATCCATTAAAGGACAAAAGGAAAAACTTGGCTTCACTGTGAAGCAGAAGCATGAGCACCATTCATTTTTAAAGGATGAACAGGGATTAGCAGAATCAGGCTTTGACACACAGGAACAAAACATTCAAAGAGCACAAAGTTACAGAGAAGTGGGTTGTTTGCTGTTGCAGACTGAGACCAAGACTGAAACCACAAACCACTGAAGATGCAAATTTAAGAGGAGTCAAATCAAACACAAAACCATTTGGCCACAAAGATAAAGCAGCTCATTACCTGGAGTTACTGCAATACTTTGGGTTTCAAACAAGGATAAATTTTGGATAATAAAGTGGCAGCTATTGCTGAGCAGTCTCTGTGAGAGGAATTCTACTCTGAAAGGAGACACCAGAGACCAAGAAAGCTCAAGAAGCTGCAGTATGGAAGCTAGAAGGAAGTATACAGAAGGTGGAAGTAGGAGCTTGTACAGTGGGAGGAATACGTACCCACTGCCTGGGCATGCAGAGGCGGGATTAGGAAAGCTAAAGCCTGCCTGGAGCTGAATCTGACAAGGGGTGGGAACATCAAGAAGGGCTTCTAAGTATGTATCAGCAAAAGGAAGACAAGGGTAAATGTGGGCCCACTGCTGAATGGGGCAGGGATCCTGGTGACACAGGATACAGAAAAGACTGAGCTACTGAATGCCTTTTTCACCTCAGTCTTTGCTAGCAAGGTCCTCACCCCAGAGATCAGGGGGAAAGTCCAGTGCAAGGAAGACTTATCCTTGGTGGAAGAAGATAAAGTCAGGGAATACTTAAGCAAATCAGATGTACATAAAACCATGAGCCCCGATGAGATGCACCCACAAGCACTGCTAGAGCTGGCTGATGTTGTTGAGAGGCCAGTCTTGATCTTGTTTGAAAGATTGTGGTGATCAGGAGAGGTGCTTGAAGAATGGAGGAAAGCAAAAGTCTCTCCTGTCTTCAAAAACAACAAGAAGGAAGATTCAGTGAACTACAGGACAGTCAGCCTCACCTAAATTGCTGGGAAGGTGATGGAGCAACTAATCCTGGAAACCATTTCCACGCACATGAAGGACATAATGGTGGTCAAGGGTGGTCAGCATGGATTCACAAAGAGGAAGTTGTCTTTGACCAACCTTATAACCTGCTGTAGTAAAATGACTGGCTTGGTGACCGAGGGGAGAGCAGTGGATATTGTCTACTTTGACTTTGGTAAGGCTTTCATAGCTGTTTCCTATAAGATTCTCATAAAAAAGCTAAGGAAATATGGCCTAGATGAGCAGACAGTGAGCTGGATTGAAAACTAGCTAAATGGCCAAGTTCAGAGAATGGTGATCAGTGACTCCCACCACTGATGTGCAGCTATTGATGGCTACAGGCTGTTCAGAAGGAACTGGCAAGGAAAGAAAGGTGGAGGCGTTGCCCTCTATGTCAAGAAATGGATAGGGGGTGAAGAGGTGTCTCTGAGGCAGTAAAGAGTGTTCGGTGGGGAATGGCCGGGAGCCAGTCGAAAGCTTATGGGTAAGAATCAGGGACCGATGCAACAAAGGGAAACTTGTGGTTGGTGCCTACTACAGGCCACCCAACCAAGGGGAGTCTACTGATGAAGCCTTCTCGCTCCAGCTACGGGAGGCATTGCCCTTGCAGGCTCTTGTCCTGCTGGGGGACTTCAACCACCCCGACATCTGCTGGAAAAGTAGCACGGTGAGCGGTAGGCAATCCAGGAGACTCTTGGAGTTCATGGAGGATAACTTCCTGCACCAGGTAATAGACAGCCCTGCCCGAGGGGAAGCCACACTGGACCTATCGGTCCCCAAGGCATGTGAGCTAATTGGTGACATCAAGATTGGAGGCAGCCTGGGCTGCCATGATCATGCACTGGTGGAGTTCACAGTCCTGAGGGATATGGGACAGGCAAAGAGTAAAGTCAGGACCCTGAATTATAGGAAAGCAAAATTCCAGCTCTTCAGCAATTTAGTCAATCAGACCCCCTGGGAAACTGCCCTCAGGGACAGGAGAGCAGAACAGAGGTGGCAGATCTTTAAGGATGCTTTCCACAGAGCACAAGAGCTCTCGATCCCCAGGTGTAAGAAATCAGGAAAGGAAGGCAAGAGACCAGCATGGCTGAGTGGAGAGCTGCTGGGCAAATTAAAGGGCAGGAAGGAAATGCACGGGCAGTGGAAGCAGGGACAGGGATCCTGGGATGAGTACAGGGATGCTGCCCGGTTGTGTAGGGATGGGGTCAGGAGAGCCAAGGTGCAGCTGGAGCTGAACTTGACAAGGGACGCAAAGAATAAGAAGAAGGGCTTCTGCAGGTATGTCAGCCAGAAAAGGAAGGTTAAAGAAAGCGTAACTCCCTTGATGAGCAAGACTGGCAAACTGGTAACAACAAATGAGGAGAAGGCCAAGGTACTGAACGACTTCTTTGCCTCAGTCTTCACTGGCAATCTCTCTTCCCACACCTCTCGCGTGGATGGACTGCAAGACAGGGATTGGAGGAGCAAAGTCCCTCCCACTGTAAGAGAAAATCGGGTTCAAGATGACTTGAGGAACTTGGACATGCACAGGTCTATGAGACCTGTTGAGGTGCATCCCTCAAAAGAAGCATGGCCAGCAGATCGAGGGAGGGGATTCTGCCTCTCTGCCCCACTCTGGGGAGACCCCCCTGCAGTGCTGCATCCAGCTCTGGAGCCCTCGGCACAGGAGAGACATGGAGCTGTTGGAGCGAAGCCAGAAGACTGTGTAGGGATGGGGTCAGGAGAGCCAAGGTGCAGCTGGAGCTGAACTTGACAAGGGACGCAAAGAATAAGAAGAAGGGCTTCTGCAGGTATGTCAGCCAGAAAAGGAAGGTTAAAGAAAGCGTAACTCCCTTGATGAGCAAGACTGGCAAACTGGTAACAACAAATGAGGAGAAGGCCAAGGTACTGAACGACTTCTTTGCCTCAGTCTTCACTGGCAATCTCTCTTCCCACACCTCTCGCGTGGATGGACTGCAAGACAGGGATTGGAGGAGCAAAGTCCCTCCCACTGTAAGAGAAAATCGGGTTCAAGATGACTTGAGGAACTTGGACATGCACAGGTCTATGAGACCTGTTGAGGTGCATCCCTCAAAAGAAGCATGGCCAGCAGATCGAGGGAGGGGATTCTGCCTCTCTGCCCCACTCTGGGGAGACCCCCCTGCAGTGCTGCATCCAGCTCTGGAGCCCTCGGCACAGGAGAGACATGGAGCTGTTGGAGCGAAGCCAGAAGACGCCCCAGCAATGCTCTGAGGGCTGGAACAGCTCTGCTGGGAGGACAGGCTAGAAGAGAAGGCTCGGGGGAGACCTTATTGCCGGCCAGGACTGAAAGGGGCTGATGAGAAAGATGGGGACAGAATTTTAGGAGGGCCTGTAGTGATAGGACAAGGGGTAACGGTTTTAAACTACAAGAAGGTAGATTTAGGCGACACATAAGGAAGAAATTTTTCATGTTGAGGGTGGTGAAACCCTGTCCCAGGTTGCCCAGAGAGGTGGTCGATTCTCCATCCCTGGAAACATACCAGGTCAGGTTGGACGTGGCTCTGAGCAACCTGCTCTAGTTGAAGATGTCCCTGCTCACTGCAGGGGGGTTGGACCAGATGACCTTTAAAGGTCCCTTTAAACCCAAAGATTCTATGATTCTGTGATATGTGCTCAGCTTTGCTACTGGTTGAATCTGCAAATGAGAAGGTGGCAGCTGTGTGTGTTGGCTTTGCATGGAGACCCCTGGTCCCATTATACTCTTGGTATCTGCATGGGAGAAGCAACTGTGGACCTCTGTGGTAGCCTAGGTTGCTATTGTGGATATGAAAATGTGCATCAATATATGCAGCGCTAGATGAGGATATTGCCAATATATCTGTATACCTTTCTGAATCAGAGTTCATCTTCCAGAATTCGTTCAAGAACTGCTGTATATTGCTGCCTTGAACCACACTAATATACCTTTGTGTACCTTGGGTAGTTTAATTCAAAAGTTTTTATTTTGGCCTTTGTCGAGGCTACATGTTGGGATCACCCTGCATGGCTCGACCATAAGGAGAAGGAGCTGTGGCATTGATCTGCACAGCTCGACCTTAAGGAGAAGGAGCTGTGGCATTGAGAAGCTGGCAAACAGCTGGATATCTGCACTGCTCAGCCTTGAGGAGAAGGAGCTGTGGTAAACAACCAAGAGGAAGCAAAGGAAAACAGGAACACCTGCAAGCAGCGAATCCTGACTGTGTGAGAGGCGTGTGGACAGCGCGTGATATTTTGTACATAGCCAATTGCAATAATGTGTGTAACAAGCTGTAACCAATCATGAGTGTGTGTGTGCAGTGGCTAAGCAAAAATTATGATATATATTGGAGTCAGACAAGACAATAAATGGCTTCGGAATATAACTCTCATAGAGTTGTGGAGTCTATCCTTCTCCCGCAGCTACAGATGCTGTCTTGGTCATCATTTATTTCTGTTTCCTCAACTTCCTTTTGGACAAGAAAACTTTGAATTCAGGTGTATACTGTACTGTGTTCTGATATCTCTTTTTTTAAATAGCCTTATCGACCACTTGTAAATAAGATCGAGGCTGTAGTTATAGAAGAACCCTTGATTTGGATGGAAGTTAAAAGCTAGAGCAGAAAAGGTCTGCACATGCCACACAGCCACACTCACTGTGTTACTTACTGCACTGTGCAGTAAGATATTGGGTTGAGAAAGCAAACCCATCTGCTTCAACAAATTCTTTCTTTTTCTACCTTAAGCATCTGTGCCAACCACAGTACCCACCACACTGATTAATACTTCCTTTTGGCACTGCATCAGAATCAGATTATTTCTTTTCCAAGCTGTCATATGCAGCTTCCAAAGCATAGAAAAATATGTGCTTTAAATGATGAAGTCTCCAAATGGGAACTCAGGGATTTCAGGATTGATTTCAGGTGCAACAAATCAATTGAGTTATTTATTTATTTATTAAAATTGGAATGTTGTAGTGATTTTCATATTCATTGTTCTATTTTATTGGCTTGTTCTAAATTAGCTCTTTCTTTAAAAAATGAAAAGAGAATTTATTTTGGCAGCAGGGGAAAATTCTCTGTACAAAAAGGCATTTTCAGCAGCTCAAGCATAGGCTATTGTGATTCATCAGTCCCAAGCTGAAAGGCAGGGACTCTTCTCAATATCATTGTTGCAGCTTCATCTCCACTTGGTCTGTCCAGCATACTGGACCTTCAGTTCTGCTCAGAACTTGCTCTTCAGAAGTGGGTGCTCTAACACAGTGTGTAACAATGTACACTCTAAAATGCTAACTTCAGATACCCTACTACCCTAGCAGCTCATGTTGTAGCAGCAGCCTTTGAGCAGCACGCTTCCTATTCCAGTAGCAAGACTTCTAACATTTCCTCATCTTGCTTTGCAGTGATGCTCCAATGCCATGCGTCTGTCATGGTAACAGCATGCACCTGGGCAGCCCTCATTTTGCAAGACAGAATCACACAAAAACACAAAATCACAGAATCATTAAGGTTGG
>NW_010543947.1:0-52892 GCF_000687285.1 Phaethon lepturus | reverse complement strand
CATGAGTGTTGAAAAGGAACAACATGGGGGAAAGTGCAGACTTCTACATGAAAAAAGCCAAACTGAAAATATTTCCAGGCTGTAAGTGGGTCATGTGCAGCATCAGATCTTGCTGTAGTATCAACGTACCGAAAGCTCTGAGAATTCACGCAGTGCCTGAGTTTCTTCAACGTAGGGTGTTGCTGTGGGTTTTTTGGGGGAGTGTCCCCTGGCAGAAGCAGATATGCAATGGCTTCTTCTTCAGTCCTTTATAACAAGGCACAGTTATGGAATGCTATGCGCTGCTTTGCTGGCACCGCGACGGGCTCCGGGCCAAGAGGTGAAATGCCACAGAGATATTCTAGCCCAGGGCCTCTAAGACAAACACAAAGAGTGAGAAGAGTTCGCAAGAGTTCAGCAACAGTAGTACGCTGGTTTGGTTTGCCCTTCCCTACAGCATCAAACATTAGGGTCGTGCCTTCGCCTTCAAAGCCTTTTGAAACTCTCGGGAGACCTCCAAAAACACCGCTGCGGAGAGCTTTGGTCACGAGACAGCCCCGTCCCGTGGCTTCCTGGTGGAGGAGCTTCCTCCTGCCGCTGGCTGTGCCGTATCGCACACGCAGATTGCAAAACCTTTGCAGCAACAGCAGCTCTTCCATGAGGTGTTTTCTCAGCGCCGGGCACACCAGGGTCCTGGAGAAAGGACAGGACTACCTTCTGGCGCAGCTACGCTTGACGCGCAGGGCTCGGAGCTAGCCCCTGCACAGCCAAGCGTTCGCACCTTCCGGTGCGCATTTGCACCCCAGTCCCTCCGGCAGAGTGAAGCCAGACACCAAAATCCCAGCGATGTGATTTTTGAAAGAGTTCAGCTCTGAACCGAAGGCTGAATGTCACATCTCAGCACTATCTATAATTACAACTGTTAGCTGCTACATCTCCGAGAGCAAAATGCTAGTCTGTTGTAAAGAAAACAGGCCCACCCCCAAACATTTAAATGCTTTCTAAATACAGTGCCTAGCTTACAACATACTTCATCGAAGGTTTAGGCTGTCAAAAGAAGGCTGCATGCTCCACGAGAAAAGTAATATCCGTTTTAGCTTTCAAACATTTTGGCTTTTTTATTAAAAATGTGTACAACAAAAGCCTTACACTGTTGTCATATACAAAGAAGATAATAAATGGCATATACAAAGCAGATAACAAATGCTAAGAAGTGGAAATCTATCAGCCACTAATATCAAAAGGCTACAGAATGAAAGGCAAAAAAGTTTTTCCCTGCACACTGTTTATATTTTGAGCAACCCAGAACACACCCATTGTAGCTACGGTCCCTCCATCCGCTGAGTATTTGGCACACAGACCACCGTCCGAGTTATCACGGAGTTTAAAAGGCCGTGTCTAAAGGGACAATGCTGAGATAAAGGCATATTAAAAAAATTCTAGTTATTATGAGAAATAACACCCTAGACTATTGAGAGAGAGCATGAAAAAGCCCCACAGTTTAGTATGTTCATGGAGCCCTATGTTTCCCAAGCAGTACGCAGGGAGGCAGCCACTCCCACAGAACGGTGCAAGGCAGAAGTATGATCTCAGCTCGGTGCCTGGGAAAAATGGCACAAGAGCCACCACCGTGTCGATGACAGAGTCATCTCCGGTCCCACAGCTGACAACACCAGAGCCCCTCAGCCCCACGCCAGGCAGATCTGCAACAACCTGTGAAAAAATAATACCCCGAGAGAAGTGACTGGCAGTGGGGCAAAGCTGGGACCACAGAGCAGCAAAAGCTGCAGCTCCCTCCCTCCTCCGCTCCCTCCCTGGGTCTGGATCCGGCCAAAGCCGAGAGCTGCCAACCTGCAGAGGCTAAGCCTGGTGGCCTGGGAGCCTTGCCTCTCTGGGAAGCAATTCCTGACTTCCACGAGTTTCTTTTTAAATTTGTAAGCTACAATTTGAGAAAGAAACATAGGAGCTGGTGCAGCAACGTTGAATAGTTCACTGATTTCTGTGCTGGAAAATCCCACACGCCCATTGTCAGATGACATTAGACTGATCAGCTTCTGACTCCAGTCATATGCTCTCCTACATACAAAGGCAGAAATGTCTGTCTCTTGCATTTCCAAACCTGCAGAAAACCAGAAACCTCCACAAATTCTGGTATTTTTATTAATCTTACAATATAACAGTGGAAAGCTTTGGGCAGAATGGGTGCTTGTGAGGGAAAAAAAAAAAAATCTAAATGTGGGGCTAGAGTTTTAATTTCTAATAATAAAAATAATAACACATTAAAAAAAACCCCAGAGATTTGCTTTAACTTAGTGTTCAGGTAGGGTCGAAAAGTACTGTGTTATTACCTTGGCACCCCAGGTTTAAACCAACATGTGGTTTAAGTCTCTAGTTTCCTAAATGCAGTGGTGTTCACGTAGCACCTGTATAGACACCACTTGCAACGTATGGCAAAGCACAGGAACGTAGGAAGTGGAAACCAGCAGCATCTGTAGGTCAGGCTGAGATGACCGTGTCACTGCCCTGGCCTGGGCAGGCAGGAGCGAGAGGGCTATATCCAAAAAGAGGTGCTGTAACTCGAACAGAGCAGGAGGCGGGCTGTGGAAATCGGAGGGTGAGACGACGATTCTTTCTAGCCTTAAAACTGTATGTTCCTTCCTAGTAATTAGAATTAAATTAGCAGGAGCCTGCTATGAACTTTCTTTGTTGTGGTTTTTTTGGGGTTGTTTTGTTTTGTTTTGTTTGTTTGTTTTTTGTGTAATGCAAATGAAGTAGCAGTCAGGCTTGCTATTTCATACAACCTTACAAGGTTTAGACCCTCTCCTCCTAAGACATCAGTACTGAGACAAAACTTCTCCCTTCTTCCAGCTCAGCGAGTCATACGCATTAACACCCTCTTGAAAATGGTTGCAGTCTCCGCTCGAGGCGAGAAGAGCCACTGGAAAACACATGAAGCAGCCGGTCGTGTCTGTGCTGGGTGAGAGAGGCCAGCCTGGGGCGGGCAGTTCCCTCCTGCCCCTGGCACAGCAGCAGAAGAGGTTGCGTTGTTGACAAGGGAAGAGGCACCGCTTTAATTTCCTGACCCTGTAAGTGCTCTTCTCCTGTGCCTGGATACGCGCCCTGCTGCACGTGAATGCTCACTGGGTTCTTCCTGCCCTTCCTTTGGGCCTTTTCTGGACCGACTGTCCCTGGCACGCTTTTCTTCCCCACCCTCCTTCACAGAGCAGTGTTACCCACAGAGTTTCCGTCATTGTTCACCAACTAGCCCCAGCATCTACAAGGCCTCAACCAAGAGATTCATAGCCACAAATCTGCCTGCCTTTCTTTCTTGTAAGGAAGAGCTTCCTTGAGCTGCCCTTGCAAAATCATGTCTCATACCTGCAGGCACTCCTTTCTTCATTCATTAATCTCACAGCTGTAACATGTTGCGCCATGTGCAGCACAACTAATAAAGCCTCATTTTCAGCAATTCTCGTCTTACACCCTCCACCTGCCTCCCAGCACAGTTCTTCTTGCAAGCCGTCCACAACAGTCCAGGTTCATCCTTTATCCACTCAGTACAATGTCCTGCTGATAGCTTCTCCTCACCCGACATCCCCAGCTCCTTTTCTCATTACTCCATTCCAAGTCAAGAGCCCATATCCCTGTCCTGAACCTCTTAAGACCTCCCTGCAGTATGCCTACATCCCATTCACGTTCACTAGTCTTGCCACATAAAACCCTCAGATCTCTCCTTCATTGCTTACTTTCAATCAACCTCAAGTTTGACAGCCAACTACCTATGGAGTTACTATGGACAAGCTATAATGTATTTTGGACAGAAAATGACTGGTCTGTCAGAGACGAGCAGAAGTTGGAACCCCTAAATATAGGAATCTAATTTACCTACAGAGACAGAATGAAGAAAATGAGAGAGACCTCATAATATATCTCAATATATCAATTATAACTATTATTATAATGAATGTATGAGACCCCTATAAAATTCCAGCAAGGGAAGGTGACAGATCCTTCAAGAAATAAACCAAAGAAATAAAGGGAGAGGAGAAAGAACACCAGAAAAGACCAAGTACAGAAGAAATTTCAGTGACACAGGAAGGACAGACGTCACATCAAATGTGATCTAGGATGCAGTCAGGTGGAAGGACCTCCAAACGACGGCATTTCATGCAATGAGTTTTGTGTCAAAAGGCAAAAGGCAGATGGGATGGTACTCTGAGCAGCAAGTGAGGACAAGCATTTTTAAGATGAATGAAACATTCTGAAAGAGGAAAGTAGCAACACCGGCTGTCTATATAACAGATCAGATTTTTTCCAACAGACAGGAAACTACATTGGGAGGAAGAAGGATTAAGATTCATAGCTCTGAAAGCAACCAAGGCAATGGATTTAAGAAACCTTTGCCACACAATACCTCCATTTCCAAGTCCCTGATGTAAGGAAGGCAAGTTCTTCTCTGAAAGGGTTTTGTGAGCTATGAGCACACAAGCACACAACTAAGCACCAGTTTTAGATTCTTTTATGGGAAGATGATAGTAGGATTTTTTTTTTTTCCCCCTTCTCTGTTTTGGAAAGATGCATACAACATTTTTTTTTTGCCTCAATGCACAGCAAAGCTGGATTTGGAGCTTGAAATTATCCTGCTTTTCTCATTGAAAACATGATGAGGCCACAAAGAATTAGAGTTCATCAGGCATCCGTGAAAAATATTTCCTACCTTTTGTTCAGCTCTGCTCCTATGTAAAGGACTTATGTTTTCACATCTCAAGAGCCTTTAAAAGGTAAATTATACCGTTCACAACCTATGCTTCTTTTTGGATAGGGAAGAGATTGATGTCTGCTGTTTTACATCACTATCACTGATGATTTGTAGATCTATAAAGATAGCAAATGAAATGACCTTTGTTGTTTTTTCCCCTAAACTGATACTAAACTTTTCTCCCTTAGACCTTTCGGACTGGCTTGCATATGACAGCATTTCATTTGTATTCCAGCCAAACATCATGCTATCTAGTGCCGTATCAGGTAGAACAAAGCGAGACAAACTCCGAAAACACAGAACAATAGAGGTGTTTTGGATTTTTTAACCAGCATGCGACGTGTCCACTGGCAATGACTTCAGGGTTGAAAAGATGTCACTTCTACACGTCACAGCTGCTGTGAAAACAACTACCAATGCAGGCAGGCATTGGAAAGCTCTCAGCAGAACCATTTATTGACAGAGAAGGCTTGACTGATCCAAACTGGCTATTTCAGTGGCTTCCACATTTCTGCTGGGAAAGTTCAGAGTGTTCAGATAAATTTATTTGTATTAGGGTAGAGAGGAACAAGCTTGCTCAACTTGTTAAACCACCAGAAGAGGAAGTACACAACAAAATGTGCTCCCACACAGGCCACATGATTTTTGTGGGCAGAAGGAAGGAATGGATAGTAACATCGGAGAAAACTCAAACTAGAAGCATGGCCCATTGCATTCAGAGCCCAAATATTTGGCATTTACAGAGCAATAATTGACCAGTGTCTTGGGCACTATTTAGAAATTAAGAATGGTTGTCTACAAAATGGGAGTTGCAGACTAGTAAATCAGTACTCACAGCTAGTGAAATGAAATATAGAAGCTTATGGCTTTGGGAACGATAATACATTGAACATGTTAAAAAAAATCTTTTATTTGCCACCTCCTCCCTCCCAATAAAGGTAAGTTCTACATCAGGTATTTGTCATCCTTCGTCACCAACGTTAAGTTCTTATAGTAACACTGCAGCCACACAGCTCCAGCAACTAAAGCTTACGGTGTCCTTCGTTACCACGAGCATCCCGGTACCCACCGTTACATTGCGGGAAGGTTTGTCTCATCTCCCGGGGTGCGCGGCGGGGAATTGAACACGTGGCCGCAGCGTTCACACGCCAGCCACCCTCTCCCAAGCCCTTTGCTGCAGCCAAGCCCGCCTCACTTCTGTTTCACCGGTGGCCGCCTCCCTCTCTCAATCGCTCCAGAGAGTTAGGTTTTAATTGCGTGTGTCCTTTGTCGGTCTGTTAGCTCCCAGTCTCAGCCAAACAGCTGGGCAACTCTGGCTGGAATCCAGAATTAACATAAGTTGTTCTGAACCTCTTGATACAAAGGCATTTTACAGGGTTCCCCTGTACAACCCCCGTGCACAAGAGCCTGCTATTAAAATAAGCCACCATACGCAAACCACCGATGTTCGGAGACGGCTGTCCAGAATGTCCGCGTGGCATTTGGGCAACATCCCGGCCCTGCAAGTCATTCTCGCCACCTCCGAGCCAAACTCACCTTAGCGCAGCGCTGAAAACAGCTATGCTCCGGAGGATCCCCCGGCGCGTTCTGACAGCGTTCGAGTTTTATTTCTCGCCGGTCTAGTGTCGAAGACCTCTTCTAGCGTCAGGCAACCACGTTTCCTACCTGAAGGGGTACGGCAGCTGCAGCACGGCAACGGGACCAGCTGCCTGACACGGCAGGGCTGCTGCAGGGGCGAGAGGGAGGGTTTGAAGCAGAAGTGTGAATCTCACCATTTAAGAGCTTGGTCATGACTGACAAGCAGAAGCCGCCGGTGTTAAGTCGCTCCTCTTTGCCCTGCAGCAGCCATCTCCGCTCCCAAGCGCTCAAGCGCGGTTGTGTCTAAACTGCGTTTAGCTTGGAATTCGCTGATGAAAGGGCTTTGAGACTAAAAGTTTGTCTAGTTTTTCCAACTTTCCAGCTCCCAAATGAGGGTATTATCGCCTTCTACAAACCCTACTTCCTTCGAAAAATCAGGACATTTCTGCTTAAGAGGTTAAATGAGGACTTGGGTGCAGATTCGCAAATGTTGACTTACATAAGTTCTCAAGTAGATGTATGTGGCGTAGCGTGCACTGGTTCTCTGAAGGATACGGGTGCTGTGCCACTCGCAGAGAAGGTATTAGTAAGTACTTGGCAGCGCAGGGTAGGCTGTTCATCTTTAATTGCAAGGTCACGCAAAGCACGAGCAGTTATTTGCGTGCGCGAGCGGCTTTGTCAGCAAACGGTTATTCAGAGAGGAGCAACCTGGCCTGCACCCCCCTCTCAGAGGCTGCATTCCCTGTTTTAGCCATCAGGACACGAAATCTGGAAAAACTACATACATTTGAGCCTGCATGCTTGACAGACCCTCAAATATTTGTGTTGATTCAGTAATTCAAGAGATACACCGATAATCACATAACTAAATATCAGTTGGCCTTCACTGTTTCTCACTCGGAGAGGACAGACTGAGAAATCATTAGTTTACTTTTGGCTTCAATACAAAACAGCGCATTCTCCGAGGCAGCAACCATCCATTCCATCAATGTGAGCAGAGCACTTACAGCAGCGAGGTCCTGGTCCAGGACTGGGGTTGCTAAGCAATGTGGAAATACAAATAATAAATAACAGCCACCTGCAAAAGATTACCCGCTGAATTGTACCTCACCATGAAAGCTTATGTTTCAAACTTCATCCTATTTAGATTCAAATTTGCTGAAATTAAATTTGAAAAGAAGGAATTATTACTGTACAGAATGTTTTGAGATATGTAAACACTTTTCTATTACTGTGATTCACTTTAGGGTTTTTTTTTTCTGCGAGGCATTTAAAGCATGCAGCTCTGTGGAACACAACGGCTGGTTTACTTGTTACAGCACAGACTTGGAACTGCTTAAATATATTTTTCTGTCAACGTGTATTTGTGATTCCCATATTTAAGAGGTGACTGTTATTCTGTATACAAATGTGTTGTTAGCATGATTGATATCAGAACTGTATTTGCACTCCACGTCGGAGAAGATTAAAAGCTGCTCAGAAGAAATCCTCCTTACAACGCACGACGTACACACACCGTACTAGGAAATCTCACAGAAGAAACTTCCTCTCAAGGCCACCTCAGATCCGCTGCATCTGCTCTGAGCTTGAGCAGCACGGTTGCTACCGCGCATCCCTTAAGAAGGCAGATTCCTTCTCCGTAGGCTTGGTTTGAGACCCGTTGGAAAGGTTCCCGTTGACTTTAATAGGCATAGAGCGCTGCTCTGCGCCACATCCCACGGCGAGGGCCAGCCAGGGCTGATCTGCACAGGACACGCAGAGATTAGGGAATGCAACAAGATTGTCAGATCTGGGGCTTCAGGAGTAGATCAGATCGTTGGAATTTGATCCAGATAGTTAAAAAGAAAATACACACTTTCATTTAGTTTTGTGCTGCCCTAGGACCTGTGAAGAAGCACAGGTCTGTGATTCAGTGTAACAGGAAACTCCCTCAAAAAAAACTGATTTGGGGTCATTCTGGTTTCAAGTGAAATGGTGGGAACTGGGAAAAAAAAAAATCCCTCTTTCCCAATGGGATCTCAATAACACAATTGACTCTAACCCTGGCATCCACCTCACCCACAGCAGCACTCGGACTCCCGTTCGTACCACGTGTCAGGAGCCACAGTAACACCCCATGTGTGCACCTCCAAAGCGAAACCCTGAAGTAGTTTGACTTTTATCGGCTTGCAGAGAAGAGGTTTAAGCTTGCACTTGCTGTAGACCAAACGCTCTCGTACAGAAACAGTTACACAAAGCTACAACTTTGCTAAGCTGCAGCAATTTAATTGCAAATTTGAACCTTTGTCATCAAAAGATTATCCCGTCTAGGGATAAACACTATTCTCAACCTTCGTACACCACTGGGGCAGTTTCACCCTCTACCCAAAACAAACAAAAAAGGTAATTTACACAATTTTTTTTTTTTTTTAGACTAAGAAGCCTACAGTTGGAGTGCTTTCTGCTCCCGGTAGGCCTGGCTCAGAGGCAGGAGGGTGCCAGAGGATGGAGACGGGTAATGCTGTGTGCAAATCCCAAACTGGCAACTTCCGTGGAAACACGTATGTTTGGGATTCTGGAGGAACGAAGCAAGTCAAGGTGGTGCTGAAGCAGTAGAGGAAATTATGCTAATCCAAACTACAAGGGAGGTGCCACGTTACACAGCCAGATGCAAAGCTTAGTACTCGTTTTTTCATTAATGCACTCCCTGTAGCTTGGTTACTTAGGAGCTTTCACTCCGCATTATTCCTTAAACTTACGCTCACTCCATGCTTTGAGATTAATCTGCACAATATACACAACAATGACAGAATTGGGGGCATCAGGGCATGTAATGAACGAGAGTTAATACTTAGAATTTAAATTTGGCCCTACAAGGTAATTAGTATAATCTGCTATGTACAGAGACTGCACTAGCAAGTCTTTGATTTTACTCATGCCCCATGGTATCAAATCAACAAGTTTGTCATTATGCTTACCAAATGCACAGATGGACAGCTATGGATTTCTTGTTATGGATTTTATTGATTTTTTTTTTTTTTTTTTTTAAGAGAGATACGACACTAGCAGCTCGAGAGTTGGAAAGTTTCAAATGAACCTTGCCAAAAGTCTTCAAGATAAGTGCTACTGAAACAGCAAATACAGGGGAACGTGGCATTATGTACTATCAGCTCAGCTGAGCTATTCGTCTTTAATAAATACATAAATAAAACCAATGGTAAAGCTCAGCCTGGTATTGTAACAGTACCCAGGAAAAGTACACATACGGCACCCCGAGAAAGCATATCCATCAAAATACCAGTGGCTAAAATATCTAGACTTCACTTTTCAAAGCGACCCAAGAGCTTTGAAAACTCAGTTCCCATTAAATTTATCTTCCAGATGGCTTTCCAGATCCCAGCCTCAACTTTGCACTGACATATATCACCTTTTCTAAAAGCCTTTGGATAGCCTCCTGATAAAAAGCATACAGTGTTATTTGACTTTTAGAGCAGGGTACTCTGGGTGATGCCTGCAGTGCTCATTTCTGACTTAAGGCATGATGCTGAACAAGCCACCAGCTCCCTATTTCTGAGCATTATCAGTCATTTACTGTTAGGAAAACTACCTGCCCCACTGGGACAATCTGAGGCTTCATTAAATGTTTACAGTTTTAGAATAGGTAAAAATCTACATAAAAGCAAAGGTAGCTTCCATATCACCACTGGTTAAACATAGACCCTGGAGACACTTACTAATGGTACCAGTATGGTGGGAAACTTTACTGGAAAGTAACATCAGTATGCTGCAGCAGCTGAGAAATATCAGATGTGAAGAAAAGATCCCTCAAGATGACTTTCAAGAATGGAATAATGGAGGTGAGATTAAGTTTGACAGCCTAAACACAAGTTCCTACAGACTGATAGGTAGTCTGGTATACGTTAGGAACTCAAAGGAAGGATAACCACTTCACTCTCAGAGCCATTGATTACCGCTAAATTATGAGCCCTCAGCATGACAAAGCCATGAAAAGCACCGAAGATATTTCTAGAAAGATAAGATCACTGTATAAGGTACTGTTACCACCCCAGATAAAATTCAGCACAAAGCATCACTGATCAAGAAAGATCAGACAAGTGCAGAAGCAGCTGACTAGGATAAGAGCAGATGAATCTGTGAGCCTATCTTCCAAGCAAAATTTAAAAGGCGGTTCGGTCTAGCAAAGGTGGAGTGGATATGATCTCTCACAAACTCTTCAAAGACAGAAAAAAAAAAGCTGCTAAAACTTGGCAGCAGCATTTGCTCAGGAACAGAGACGCACGCTGCTCATGAGTAAATTCGAACTGGAAGCTGGAGGGAGAGGCGAAAGAGCACGTCCTGAAGAACAATGTTCTAGGCTTATCTACCATTACATCTAGAACGAGCAAAAGGGAACTGATGCACCTGCGTAACATTGGGCCTTCGACGATTCGGGAGCAGTAACTTCAATCCTGTGTGACAAAGTCCAACAGCAGGTCCATACACCTTCAGTACTACAGAACTGTTTGTTTCAGATTTCACTTTAAAATATTGGCATTTGACAGCTCTCTAGGTTTTGGGATAAGCTATTTTAGTGCAGTCAAACAGTTTCACTGTAAGAATTCACGGCGGAACAAACATTCTTGGAGAAGAGTATACTTTCCAAAATGAACAAGTTGATCTAATATTTTATAAATGTTTCCTTTCCACAACAGACTGTAGTGTTTACTTTAATTCAACCTAAATATCGTCTTATTCCTCCATTAACCTAAGCCTCCAAATTAAACTAAATTATCTGACACATTAATACACTCATCTTTGATTTGATCTGCAGCAATGTAATTTAAGTTACAGCTTGAATTGTTATTTCACTGTTTATTCCCTTTTTCAGGGGAAAAATACATATATATTATGATGTATGGATTTCTGATTTGATAAGGTACTTGTGCTCTAAACAACACATCCTTCTCTGGATGTCAGTGTAATAACCCACCCAATATTGATGATAATCAAGACAGTGCTCACATTTTCTACCATCACCTTTAATACACAACATCCATTTGTACCCTTCCACAGAAAAAATAACTCCAGATGAATTTAAGTACACAAGAAAGAGATTGGCACATAGCTTACAGCACTGGAGACAGCTAAGGACTAGCAACAACAGGACTTTCTGTCCTGAGCTCAGACTCCGCTGCGTGCTGAGGGATTCATGGTTCTGCAAGGATGTAGGTCATGCCGGAGGGGACACACCAAGTCCTGCAGGAGCCTGGAGGCAATTAAAAGCTGTGATGCAGCTGAGCATCACCACAGGCAGTGAAAAGGGACTTCCCCTGAGACCGGAAATCGCAAGCAAGAACCATCTATTTGTCTTCCATGTCTCTGACAAGAAGGGATGACTTGGTTATAAAGCCTTTAAAACACAATGAGTCACTTCTCGAGAGAGGTCGCTGGTCACTGAAATTTTGCTGAAGTATTTAATAAAAAGAAAACCCTGGAATAACAAATATTAATTCCTCTAATCATGCTTTTTATGGTATCCGATTCCTCCAGTAATTACATTTGGGATCCCTGACAGTACAAATAGGTAGCTGTCATAGACAGAGTAGAGGCAATACTGGCCAACAAGACATCCTTCTGCTAAAAAAAGCTTCAGTAGTCTAAAGTTTATTTCCCAGACCAGAGAAGAGTTTGGTTGTTAGCCAGCAACAAAAGATCCCCAGCTTTTGCAGAACTGTCTGTACATTCCTTGGTCAAGGAGAAGAAAGTGCCATGCAGGTCCACTGAGGAGCGGGCTAGAGGAACGTCTCTTCACAAAATACTGTCTCGGGAGACACCAAACTCTAAGTGCACATACCAAACTCTATAGCCTGACTGGGGCAGGCTATCCCCCAAATGCAGACTCCCTCACTTAATGCCACACAAGTCACAATAATATAAAAGACGATGATGGTCAAGCTAAACACATAAGGTGAGTCTTAAATGGTACCAGCTGACAGTGCAGTGGTAGATAATACAGCAAGAAAGTACTGAAGATCCAAAACACACCTGATACAGAAAGATACCAAAATTGTGCCATTTTTAATGAGCTCGTGCCCTTACCTGTGGAGCATGGGACGTTGGCAGGGCACTGTGGCCGTCCTCTTGACGAGCAGTGTTGCCTTTCTCCTCCTCGCAAAGCTAGCTGAGCTGCCATAGGCAGTGGGTCAAGTGACTGTGCTTTATGGATCCCACCACAGGTCAGTTGATGATGAAACAGCAAATCCCCACCCAAAAAAGGATGAAAAACTGGCAACAACTCCAGAACAGGAGATCAGGTCAGGTAAGCAGGTAGACCATGAGAGCAACTTCTGCACCACCCATAACCCTTCGAAACATCACCAAGGCCTTGCCCAGAGTCTTTAATAATACTGCAGCGCTGGGGTGGGATCATAAGAGAATCAACTGGTTTCTGCCCTTGGTATTACAACGTGCACTTGAACTGCTCTCATCTTACCCCTCCCATCATTAAGCTTCTAGTTAGTTAAAACTTACACAGCCTCTCCCAAATCACATGGGAAAGCGCCGCCCTCGGTCACCCCCAGAGAGGGAGGATGCCCGGATTAAGCAGAACATGACAAATATTTTTTTCTTCAGCTCATCAGATGAGGGTCATCATTTTAACTGGATCAGCTCACTGATGCTGTCCTGTCCATTCTTTGTAAATGAAACCTGGATGAACCAGCATGTGAGCTTTAAATTAGCAGAGGTGTTAATTTCAAATCAATAGGAAATACAAAAATATCAACAGGCATTTAAGAGTGAAACGGTAATTACTTTTCAAAAGGTGCAGTACACAAATTTCCTGATGCCTTTACAAATAGAAATAAGCTAATAATATGATTTCATAACATTTCTAAATTACTAAGTTAATTAACAGGGAATCTTCAGAGAGATGATGAAGGAAATTTAGAAGAACCTTGTCTGACACTATTCAAAATTCTCAAAGGAAGGAAGGGACTTCTTAAAAAAAGACTAATTACAAGGGTTTTTTTTACTTTATCTTGATATAATTTCCGTTTACATATTTAAGCCTGTTTTGACCGTCAAAATTCTGGCACAGAACAATTTTCATTAAACCATCTCAGTGGAGGAAGTTGACAGTTCCTCATCTTGTCTCTGAGGTTAATGGAGAATATTAATTAATTAGCAGGGATGGTCAAACAATATATGTGTAAGTTCTATCCAAAGCAACCTTTAATTTACCAAAATAGACACAACAAGGGTTGATGTACAGCAAGATCTTCTCCTGTCAGGTCCAATTCCTTTACAGGATTTGGTCGCAGGCTCCAGAATGAAATAACTCCACAAAAGATGATGTCTCTCTCTAAGGATACTCTACCTTATTCTAAGCATATGTAACAGCATAACGATAGTATCTCTTCACCACTCTTTGGCAATTAGTAGGCATCATCAACCAACAAAAATCCATAACTATCTTGAAGATAGCACAAAATTTTAACAATAGTAAAATGACTGTGGCTTCCCTTTCTTCTATCACTTCAGTGTCCTCTCTCCTGTGAAACTCTGCTCACCTGTTGCTCTTTGCAGCCCAGTTTGCACCATCACCCACCTGCCTGGCCGAGCTATGAATTCATGAATGGGCAGTTTGGCGAGCAGTAAGAAGATGCTCTGTCTTGTTGTTGGCACACATATATGACACCAAGTCAAAGAGGAAAGTATATTAGAAATAAATACTCATTTTAAGAACAATATTTTCATGACAGAGCTATACTTAATAACACAGTAAAAAGGTAATTACATTGGGACATCAATAGGTCAAGAATCGATTAAATATCAGTATTTTCTACAGAAGCAAATTAAGTTTGCCCCACAAAATGAAATTGCAACTATTTTCTATGACATTCTAACACAAAGTGAAATGTGTCCTAAAACATGAGACCGTATCCCGTTAACTAAAACAAATAGGGTATTTAAGAGAATACCAAGAACTCGTCTAGCAAAAGTATTTCCATAAAAATAAAATTAATTCGGGTAGACGTAAAGGAAAAGTATCACAAAAAAGAGTTGCGACCTAGACAATGTATGGTAGTAGAAGACTGAAGACACCCAGTCTATCGAGATGTTCACGAGGTAGAGAAACACTGAGGCAAGATATTAAGGCAGAGAAATCAAGAACCAGGAATTAGAAAGTTAAGCCAGAAAAATTCACAGAGAAATAAGGCACAAGTTGAGCAGTGAGGGTAGTTACGCACTGGAATAAACTACGAAAGGAAAAGACGGATTTAACACTTCGACGCTTTTTCAAGACTGCTTGCTTTTTAAGCAGCTTGCTGTGGTCCAGCCAAGGTTTCTCTTCAAAAGAGCAACCGAGCGAAGCTTTCTGACACGTTCTGCAGGGGACCACACCATCTCATCGAATGACCCACCCAGCAGATGCACCACAGCCTGCGGTCTTTCCACCCATCTTTAGGCACGAAACTTCTCAGCTAAGAACATCCTTCTCAAGAACTGTACTTAGATCACAGAGTTTTGAAATAGCTCTTTCTTCCCAAGATCAACAGGTGGCTGTTTTCATGCAGCAAATGGAAAAAGGGAGTCCCAGAAGGCAATTTAAAGTCATAAATCAGTATCATCTGTCAAAGTGCCTAATGCTTTCCATTGCTCAGCTGATGGAAATGACAATCCAAACCTGCACTGCAATTAGATGGGAAACTAATCTGAGCCTCCCAACAAGCAGGGGATACTCTGTTTCGAGAAATGAACGTTTTCAAGAGATACTGCTGAAAGATCTACCAATTCCATCTCACCACTTTGAGACCATCACATAAGAGTAAAATTTTCTTTGCTACAAATGATGCTTTGGCATGGCAAGAAAAAAAAAAAAAAAAGAAAATGCTGTTATGTGAAGCCCCTGAACTGCAAAGTCTGCCTTACGGTGACAGCAGTGCTACCAGATCTCCTAAGGAAACGCTCTGGCTCTGTGTCACTTATCTCCAAGAATAACAAGCAGGTATTTCACTTCAGAACCCTGCTGACAACTTGCAAGGCAGGAATTGTGAAACACGTCTGTCTCCTCACCTTTAAGGCAAGCACAGAGGACTGCCTCCCACTTGCAGAAGGAATAAAAATGAAAAAGGAAGACCAGGAAAACAGACAGGATTGGCTAACATCAGGAAAATTGTTGATTTGTGGATTTTCATGGCATAGACATTTGTTACACCTGCAAACATACAGCTGTGTAAGTGCCCTAGCTAGAGGTCCCTGGCCGCAGAAGAAAGTGCTGATTATTCTACTTGTTAAAGGTTAAATTCTTGGCACGTAAGAGCGATTGGACTTTTTTAATTAATAAAACTTCTCACTGATTGAAACCTTAAACGCCAGTCAAACTGCTTGAGATTTTGCTGTTTGGCTACTGACTTAAATCTAAATTGCAGGTTTTCATTCTCTGTGGGAAGGTGAAAAGGCCAACATGTCCCCTCCACAACCTGTTCCAGGCTTCCTGCACCACCAGACATAATGGCCTCCGCATTTGGCTGCTGCCGAGTGATCTCAGTTACTTTTTGGGTTTAGAAAAGCCACAGAGGGGAAGTTGCACATATTTAGCAATGTGGCAATGAACGACCTTTGGGGGACGAGTTGCCTTTAGGGGACAATACTTAAAGACAACCCTCTAGGCTGTCCTACCCTATCCTAGCAAGGAGGGTGGCTCCTTGCACTGTGCTGCAAAGCAGCAGTGATGCTACCACATCACCTTCACCCCTGCTTAGCCCCAAATCCTACATCCTCACTTGCTTATTCCTGTCAGGATGTGCGGTGAAACTTCAGTGTACGTTGGTCCTGGAAGGAGGAAAGTGTCCTTGCAAATGCAAAGAAACCAGCAAGTGTCAAAGCATTTTAATATACAATGCAGGAAAGAAATGTAAAATCCTACTTTCAAGAGTTTTAGTTTTTTTATAATCCAAGACTCTTCAAGAAATGGAAACAGAACTTTGAGACAGATGCTTTACCCCATTCACCTCGAATCCTGCTTATTTTGAGAATGACTCCCTAAAGACACCTCCATAAATCCTGCAGAGGAAAGGGAAGACCATGGTGCATCTAGCTCACAGATGCAAAATGTCCAAATGGACTATTTTCAAGTATCAGTGGGCTAATATCCCAGCTTAAACATGGAGAAAGAGGTCTCCCACAAAACTTCTAATAGAAGAAAAATGGAAAACGCATGAAAACACATTATTTCTTCTAAAACTAAACTACAATTCAGCAAGACTTACATAAACATTTGGGAAGACTCCGACATAAGCTTTTTCATTCATCGGTCTCATGTAGAAGGGGCTGGTACCAGTGTGATATGGCACTACCAAGACATATTCCCTCTAGTGCAGTCCCAGTACATCCTTCACAGTCAGCAGGGCCACCACCAAAGGCTGTTCACGGCCAATTCGCCTGATAACCAGCCTTTCCCATGAAACCTGCGTCTTTCTCCACTCCGAACACATGAAAGCTGACTATAAAGGATACACCAGCACCAATGAGCACAGTTTCTTGTATTTCACAGGACTTCTAGCAATTGTTATACTACAATAAAAGCTCAGTCACCCCAGCCTACCCCTCTCTTGGGTGTTCAATCAATATTCTGCGACTTTAATTTCAAATCCCTAAAGACTAAAATGTAATATGAAAGTAGGTCGCCTGACACATTAAACGTATATACTAATAGAGTTCAGTTCCATGAAGGTTTTACTGTCGATAAACAAGGAATGTGAAGTTGCTATTCTGCTAAATGTGAAGGAAATAATTTCCTTTGTAGGAAGAAGCCTTCTAGTCAGAAGGCAGCACAGAAAACAATCCTTTAGGCTCAGCTGCTTCGTCTCCCAGACTCATTTTCACGTCTGTTCTGATCGCAACATAATGCAACTTTGTCTGATGTCATAGGTGAGGTATTTTGCTCTTTACGGTAAACAGATGATGTCACAGGACTATGATTTCACTGCAGGACTGAGCAAGCAGGTATCCGATGCACAGAATGAAAGTTATTGTTCAAACATAAAAAGAAATAATTGCAAAAGTGAAGCAAATGAACAGCCAAGTAAATTAATTCCTTTTTTAATCACTGTTCCTGTTTTCCAAGTGCAAATAATTCTCCTTTCCTATTTAGGAAGCCTGAGGGGATGAAAAAGTGTCCAAGACGGTGAAATTAAAAATTAGCTACCGAGCATGAAACATGCAATGATTGCACTTCATAACACTTTTATTGCCTCAGTGTTGTATGAATCACTTCACAGTTCCACACTGTTATGACAAAAAAAATGACACCAATAAAGTCTAAGCAATCGATGTTATGACTTCATCAATCTGAGACTAAAGGCATGCACAGAACGACAAATATTTTCAAGAATACTGAGAAAACTACCACCTCATTCTGAAGAAGCACAAGTTTCATTTTTGTATCTTCCTGAAGAGTGGTCATTCTCACACCAAAAGGTGGCATATTGAAATAATCCTCAGTACGGCTCCACGCGACACAACCTTGCTTTCCCTTTCAGAAACCGGCCAAATTTGGGCTTCTCAAGAGTTACAAATGCAGCTAACGCACAGCGAGGCTACAGCTAATACAGGATGTTCCCAGTTCAGAACATTCTCATTCCTTTGAGGTTTTGCATCGAGATAGTATTATTTTAACAATGACCTCCACTTAGCTTTATTTTTTTAAAGTGTAGCGATTCTGGAAGTATGAAGTTGAATTATCTTGACAATGTCACTAAATCCAAACAAGTTCAAGTTGTTGCTACTTAAAACTTCCAAGAGGACAATAGTCTATGCTTAAGACAACAAAGCAGCATCGTAGTAATCTACCGGATACACCATCAAAGGTACGGTGCAAAAAGTGACCTCCCGCAGGGAGACTGTACCTTCTTTTGACAGTCACGCTCAACAGCTAACCAAATGCAACCTGCAATTCCTTCTAGCTGTAGTTCAGCTTTGACATGACTAAGTATTTTAGTCTGTCTGTATTAAAAAAAAAAAAAAAAGTCCCATCTCTATGAAGCATCACTAAATCCAAACCAGTTCTGTAACAGCAGAACCTAACAATTTTTTTTCTAACAAATACTGGCTTTCTTTTTGTAATTGAGTGGCTAGACATCTTGACTGAGGTATTAAAATCCCTGGTAGGATTCTTTCCTTTAATATAATAGCTGATTTCCCTCACAAAATCATTAATAGAAAATAAAGCCCTTTTTGTTAACTCTGATCTTGCTTCCTTGCAAGTGTGCTAGAAGCACTTTAATATGGATCAGGTCATAAATATCACAAATGACAGCAGCAATGTGTGGCAACAAAGGATCAGATTATTCATGTAACATGAATACCTTCTTCCTTCTTTGATAAAAACAGAAGTAAACAGTATGCATTGATCTCAGGACAAAAAGTCAGTTCACCTTAGATCTGTGTTTTGCTGATACTTACAAATCCGGGTTTACAGTATGAATTAACGGCACAGCATAAACCTTAGAACGATGAACGAGGGGTATTACAGGGTAAAATAAAACCTACATCATTTTATGTCAAAATTCTCTCCCGTTTCACATGACGTACAGGTATGAAGTTAAGCTAGAGTAGGAAAAAGTTAGTAGGTGCTATTTTCACATAAAGTTTCCTACGGTAGATTCATGGCAGATGCATTATGAACAAAGCAAAACTATATACAGGCAGGCACAATTATGGAAGAATTAATGTACCAACAAGAAAGCACTGGGCATAAATGCAGTATAACACAGCAAAATGAAATTCACAGTTAATTTATATATCAGTGTTTCAATGCAGAAAAGCACGTCCCATTAAAGTATTTTTCTTGGGTAATGGCGGAACACACGACAACTGTAGCCTATTTGCCACCTTGAAACACGCACTGGGTTCATGGGGAGGGAAAAGACAAGAGTAATGACCAAATATAAGTGTAAAAATGTTATTCATACACACCTGTTATCCATTGCAGAGCCCTCCGGACATTGCCTTACAACTACAATATGCAGAACTGGCTTCTTACAGCAAAAACTTATTTCCAGAAATCCAAAGATTTAGTTCAAGTTGTAATACAATAAAGAGATATATTACCTTTAATACAACCTAGTCCTTTACCAGAAGCTCAACAAAGCTTCAAAGGTGATGCTCACATTAAATTCCAGTTGCCCAGTCCAAAGGACAGAGTATTAGCCCCCCACAATGCTGTACTTCAAAGGGACGTGAACCTTTTTTTGCCACCCAAATACTCCTGTTGAACTCGACTAAAAACTGTCTGCTGGACCTGGGCTGACAGAAACTCCAGGAAGAAATCAATGAAGAATTCCAAGATACCTTCCCCAAAGAGAATATTTAAATTCTTCAGCGATATGCAGCCTTAACATCTGATGGGACGAGTCTGTCAAGGAAAGCCTTAGAAAGATGATGCTGGTTTTGTGGAAAGACTTAGAATCTCTGATTTCTGGGGCCACGCTAGAGTCCTAAACTCTAATTAAATTCTAATCTGCTTTTCCCAGGTTTCATAAAATGCTGTCTCAAATAGGCTTATCTTCTAAGAAGTGCAGCATGATCTTCTCATTAAAGAATCCGTTACAATGAAAACACGTTAGTACTAAAGCCATAAAAGACTATGGAAATTATGGACGTTTTCCCCCAAACTAGTGGATTGCCCTAGTATCACTGTAAAAAAAATTGTACAGCCACAAGTCTACCTGAAACATGGGAACTTGCTGTTTAAGTGTTTCTTCAATGTTATCTCTATTTTGTTCTTTAATTAATAAAAGGATACATGCACTGACATTATAAACACTAATTTGCTATTTAGCATCCCAAATTAGGAAGCATAAACATTTATGCACTTCATTAAACATTACCTAAGAACACTTTGAGATTAACAGGAGACAAGCCAGGCTGTTAAATGCAATTTCAGGGCACGCATAAGCCACTGTAAAAAGACACTCCTCCTCTTCCCGTCCCTCGCTACGAATGCTCCCGGGCTCCATCCCATCGGTACCAGCCCTTCTGAAATGAACCTTGGAAACCGGCGATACCCAACACATCCGCACAACCACAAGTGCCAGCTTAAGGGGAGGGACGGGAGTGCGGGGACACGGGCAGAGCAAGCGGGGCATACCCGGTTATAGCAGCAAGGCGTGCTTAGATTGACACAAGCCAATCATGAAATTGCACTTTAGAAAGCGTAAAACAAATACTTATGCCCTGAATTAAGACGTTGCAGGAAGAGAGAACGTGGCGTTCTTCTCCACCTCTTCCAAAACAGGCACTGCAGTTCTAGCAGACGCCCTCCTCTCCCTTCCCTCTCCCTTCCTCCCCAGCCCCTTCAAGAATCCTTGCATTGCTCCTTTCCAAATTACCTGTGCATACGGGACATGGAAACAGGCTTAGGGTACACCAGTGCTACTGGAAGCTGGTAAGAAACGGTTAGGTCCTTCAAAACTACAGGAAGCAGAATTACAGTTGAAGACACAAATGCTGACACGCAGGAACAGACAGCCTGGAAGGTAGATAATCACATCTGCGTGTGCAAAATAAACGGGAGGTTAACTAAGATCACTAATATAAAAAATCCTCAAAATTGATCAGTCCAGATGCTATTACCTCTACACACCTTATTCTCAAAATCCTTCATGAAACACGACTTAACGCTATTTTCTTTCACTTGCAGGCATTGCAGGCAATCAGATATAAATCAGACCCACAACAAATTATTCCTTCTACCTTTGCATCGCAAATCTAAGTTCAATGTATAAAATGATTTTTATTTTTGATTTAAATGTGTGTTAAAAAGTGTCCATTGTTAAATAATGGACTCAGGGGAAACGGTACTAAATTTTCTATTATACATAATCTTGCCATAGTGTGGCAATCTTTAAATCGATTGAAAATACAAATACTCTAAAAATATAGTGTTTCAAGAACAGTAATATGGACATACTGAAGAGCTTTGTACCACAACCAGAAACCTGAAAAGTGCCTTGGTGCCTGAAAAAGAACTGCTTTTAGATTGTTATTTTCAAAAAAATAAATCATCATGATTATACAACTTACAGCTTTGGGTTCTTTGTTGTTTCTTTTTTTAAAACTATGACGGCAATGGTGATCTAATTAGAAGATAATAAGTGAAAATGCAACGTTCTTTATGTGTTTTTGACCAAATATATTGTTAAGATCAAAACAAAGATTTATAAAAACAAACGATTAAAATTTCAGTTCAGAAAAACACTTGGTAAAATACAATTAAACCCTTTTCAATAGCACAGTGGATTTCATACATTTCTTCCTTCTAAGCAGATGTTTACTGCAGCCTAGATCCACTAACTCCAGTAAAACAAAATGTAGGTAAAATGGGTCGGTGTTTGCAGAATTACAATCTCTATTATAGAGAACTGCAGGTAATGCACTGCAACTCATTAGAAAAAACTTTGAAAATTCACTGTTTCATTGTGAGTGGACTTACAATATATCTTACATTATTTAAAAGCAGGTTAAACCATAGAAAGGCTTTTGACAGAACTGCTGAAAAAATGATCAGTTATAGAAGGAGAATAATGCCTCAAGTCAGCTTCTCCCACCAGCAAAAATGCCACACAAATCAGAAAAAAACACCTCAGTAAAACACTAAGACTTTATTAAAAATCCAAAATTTATTGCAAATTGTACTTTGCACTTTCCCTCCTTTCTTCATTTTTACAAGATTTATTGATATCCATGATTTTTTCACAGATGTACTTGTTGACTTTGGAGAGTCTCTGTGCAATTTCAGTTTCATCCACAGTTTCTTGTGCTATTCTATCATACAAACATTCTGGAGAGAGAAAAAAAAAGGAAAGAGACATTAGGATATTTTTAGGACAGAATATAGCCCTGTGATGGGCTAACTACTCAAGAGACTGCACTGAGTAAGCACTGTGTATATTTGCTGCAAGACAACAGAAGTTTTTATTGATTGACTGGCTATCTTTTTAAAGACAAGATTTTTCACTAGGCTTGAATCTTTGGAATGACCAACTTCCAGTTGTGCTGTGACTACATTAACAGGTTTTCTATACAGAAATAAGGCTAAGTCCAACCTTCTACAGTGTCAGTCTTGCCTAACTCTTGTATTTGTCCGTATCTCCACAGCAGGTTTAGAATCTTCTCCCAGGTGAACAGTCTCACTAGAACTGTCATCTACAGTTCCCTGTGAGTCATTCCTACCTTCACACCTTCAAGATAGTAAGTAAATTATAATGGTTAGGAAGAGAAGCAGTAACCAGTAGGAGAAGACATTAACTGATTTATTTTTAAAATCTGTACAACATACGTTAATGTCTGCCTCTTTATCAGACACCCTGTCCCAGGGCATTTGTTGCTTTTATTAGTAGATTATTCAGGGTGAGAGCCATCTTCTTGCATGTTTGCACAATGCACTTTGTGAACTTAACTGGAATACAAAAAGCAAGCAATAGTTATAACTCCAAAAGCAATGAGGGTAACAGAAGTCAAGACAATTCTGCTCCACAGTCAGAAGTTCAGTGCCAGAATCCTGCAGAGGTTACTAAAATCAGGGGTGGTGCAACACACTCAAGTCCTTCGAGACAGGCAGGTTGTCTTTTTTTGTTTTCATAACCAGAACAGCGTATTTTGTTGTGTACGCTTCCCAGATTGATTAAACAAACCCTGTTCTGCTTTGCCTAGTAATCTACTCTGGTAGCTGTTTATTGCTTCATATACAGAAAGCCATAGAGATTATCACTTAATTAACATGGTTTATAACATTTCTAATGCACCATATTAAAAAGTTATGAAAATTAAGTACTATGCATGCTTTGTAGTTCATTTTGAAACCTCTCAGAAGTTTTATAAAAGGTTATTTTGCATTAACAAGGTTTATAACAGTGCTCATGCATCATACTTTTTATAATTTCTTTATTACATACTACACAGTAGGGATTTTTATGAATCTAGAGATATCAGACACATTAAGAGCTAATGCTGTAGTTCAAAAATCTATTTTAAATAAGTTAGTCTGTGTCCAGAGAATGATCAGAACATACAAAACAATATGAATTTTATGTTGTGAGATGTACTGAATATAAAATGACTAAAATTAATCAGCACGCAGCCTGATAGCTGAAACGCTGATCATCAGTAAACTATGATTTGAAATATGACAGCTAAGGAGAGGCATGTCACTGAGGACCTGAAGAAACCCAGTGTGTTCACAGGACATAAGCTTGTACTACAACAATCTCAGGAACGCTCCCAGGTTGTGGCAGATACACCTAGTAAAGAGAACTTCCAGTAAAAGACAGGCTATGTTATTAGTTTAGCCACAATGTCAAGCAAAGAATCACTTGACAGAACTCATTCATCAGCTGTGATTCTTAAAGTCAGTGTGACCCAGACAGGTCCATGATCATCACAGTTTTTCCTCTTCCATCTCTTCCATTTCTATGAGGGGCTGCAGAAATAGTACTTCAGTAGACACAAGGTTGCTGGCTTAGGGGCTCCAAAGAGCGATCTGGGGGTTATGCTGCTTCTTTGTCTTTTGGCTTTAGAGGAGCATACAGATACCCTTTCGTACATCTGACGGGACCAAAGATTCAAGCAGACCTCAAAGACTAACATGGAGCTTTACTTCTTTCTGTGATGCCTGATCCAAATCATTGGCTACATAAGCTTGGTAACTTCCTCGCATTTCACCATTTATCTACTTGCTACTTGTTTTTTTTTTTGTTGTTTTCTTCTCCATAATGTAATAATAGTTTCTTATTTGATCACTTCCAGCTCTCCAGGAAATACTACTGGCATGATGGGGCAAGACCTGCTAATACTGACACAAATACAAAGGACACAACAACGTGGAAAATTAAGGTTATGTGCTACCCAGTACTGCTGATACACAAAGTCTGTCTGATGCCACCTAATACACTGGCCATGCAGTTTAACTGGTTCAAGAGGAAATTGTACAGTCTTGAGCCTAACAAAAAGGGAGTCAAAGACGAGGTGAAAGACACACTGGGAAGAGGAACATGTAAAACCAGGGTGTGGAACAGTAGAATTCAAGTGACGGTTGAGGCTGGAAGCACAAGTATGACAGAAAACACAGAAAAACGAGGAAATAGGGAAGAGCTGAATTGCTGGAGAGCATAAAGGTATGGTAGATAAGAAAGGGAAGGGCCCCATCTGCCTCTCACCATGTACCTGTTGGAGTGTACTCCCAAACTCACTGTAGTCAAAACAAAGGGAGTTAGAAGAAAGCTATCATTTAAATGGCTCAAGCAACAGACTGTCCCTGACAGAAGTAGAAGATGAAATTCTTGCATAAGCAACCTCGCCAGCAGTGCTGAGGAGCAACAGCATCCAGCAGGGAAACTAGAAAGCTCTTTGCAATGAGCCAGTGAAGAGTAACCCCTTTTTACTGCATGCTTCTAAGTGTGCATTTGGGTAATCAATTCTGTTTCCCATTAGGAGCTGACAGGGGTAGCCACAGCCACAGAGCGGCTTCCTTTCACGGCCAGTACATCGTTACTTTGCTACGTGTGTTAAGATTGTACCAAAAGGTCCCAGCCAGAACTAGAAAATCAGTATGGAACAGCTTGCACTTCCACCTATATTCTTAAAGCAGATTAGGAAAAAAAAAAAACAAAACCCATGTCTTTTACTCATTTCTGACAAATTAAGAAAGATGACAGTACGAAGATCAGTTTCCAACTTTTCCCGACACAACACAGACACACACACACACATTCAAAGAGGAATTGTATTTCTTACTTCCCAAACATGGTAATTGCAAGGCAGATTACAACAGCTCTTAAGGAGTTCATAGTTAAGAGCACATAGCAACTAAGAACAGGAAATTCAGAATAATGAAGCTTAATCAAATAGGGTCATTTCTTTCAGCCCTACTGCAATTTAGTATGGACACAAAACCTAAAAATCCAATTTCTGTGTGTATTCCATGAGGAACCAACTCAGCTCTGACTTAAAAAGAAGCCTGAAATACCAAGAGAGACAGAAATGAATGCAAAACACAAGCATGATGATACAAAGGGACTGAAATTCACTATTCATTTTAAATAAAGGAGAAGGCCTTTTCTCTCTCTCAGTACTACATACATGGACTCAGGCTTGCAGTTACTGAAAGTGTCATTGCAATTTCTCCTGCCAGATAGGTCAGCAATTTACTCTTCTTCTTCAAATTCCAGTTCAAGTGCAACAATTAATTTTAACTACTTCCATTTTCTCCACTTAAAAGGGTAAAACTATTCTTTCTCACCTTTGAAGGTACGCGTATTTTTATAGTCACAGCTACAATGGTTTCTGTGCCTCATGCCAGACTTGGTTACATTCTGGATGAAAGAATGCGGTAAAGCTACTCTCAGGCTTGTTAAAAAGAATAGATGCATTTTAAAAAATCACTATGTTATAAATGAATTCCAGAACAACGTGTTGTTCTTCAGGCTCAGAGTCCTGTCCTACAAATGGTTCAAAGTGATGATCTTCTTGAACTTTTCTAAAGTACAATTCTTCAGCTGTGAAGGTCTGCACTGTGCACAGCTATTGCAATGTGTTTTACTTTTCCTGAATACATATGTGCTTCACAATGCAATAGCAATTTGAATTACAGTTTTTAATCAGTTAATTTTATGAGCTGAAAAGAAGCATCTTTCAACTCAATGATTAATAGTTAAACTCCAAAGCAGGAAGCAAAAGTTTTCAAATAACCTACCTCTGACAATGCTTAATTTGTGAGGTGAGAGAGGTGGCTTGGGAACGGCATCTTTCTTTTTTTTGGTTGCAACTCCTGTGACACTTCTGTTCTTGAGAACATCTGTTCCCCAAATCATAACCGCTAGATTTTTTGTATACTTTGAATCTCCTTGTGTTACTTGCAGCTGGTGCCATTTCTCCTCATCTACCCAAATTCCACTGCCAAGATGGACCTAGAAGGTAGTAATAATAACAACTTATCTATGGTATGTAGCACACAACAGTATCCAAGTGCTGTAGGAACATTAATATTAGGTACTATAATAACAGTAATTAGGGCTGAACAAATCCATTTTGCCTAATTCTGAAAATTCTCCACTTTGTGGGTCAGGGAGTTCAAGTCAACCTCTTACATAATATAGCTCCTCTTCCTTTTTGTCTCAATTCTTCTTACTCTCTACTTTTTCGCCCCCACATAGCCTATCACCTGAAAGACTATATTCAGGAACAGAGATAGAAGAAGGAAACAGTAAACACATCCAGCATTATAAAGGTATGCACAGCATATAAACCAAGCAGTTGCACCAGCCTAATTCAGGAGTAAGATGAAACATTGTCTTCAGTGTGAAAGCTCACTTTCGCTGAAACAGACTTTACTGAAAGCATGTTTCAGAGACAGTAAAGAGGGGAATACTTCCTAAGTCATATCTTGTACCTGTTGCCAAAATTCAGCCTGGTTGTTTAAAGTAACTAGAAGGGGAGAAGGATTTTGAGAGCTACAATGGACGCCAAGAGAGTTTGGAAGTTTCATAAGCTTCCAATTCTATCATGAAGTTTGCCTGTCATGTACAATCCATCTATCCAGGGGAATACTGTTTTGTGGTAAGGCAATGACCCATTGCTGCAACATCATAGACTTTCCCTTATCCACACAATGGGGAGCAGAAATACTTCATTGAAGTAGTAAAGCAGGATAACATGGGTCCTGGGAAATGTAGTGTGAAGCCACTGTAGAGTCTCCAAAAGGAAGCTGCTCAAGTCTAGTTGTGCTTATCAGCCTTGCTCAGCATTGACTATGCTGGGTTGACTCCCACAGAGCCACACCGTATCTCTACCCCAAGATTCCCAGTGCTCCAGACTTAAGATGAATGCGGGACAAGAATCCGAGTACCATCCTTAGGCTGGCACTACATATGTTTGAGCTGATAGCCCTGATAATCAGGACACCGTCAAGCAACAGCAAGGAAAATAGTAATCAGCAATCACTAGTAATCAGCACAGGTCTGACATGAGCGCAACCAGTAAGACCAACTGGACGCAAACATTGGCCCTGTGTGGAACCAAAGAGAATACTTTATACGTACCATGTCTATGCTCCTAATTCCTGGAGTACAGTGCAGACACCTGAACTGCCTCTGCATACAGAAAGCTTTCTTCACATGAGGATGAACTTCATTCAGTTGGGCCCACACTTGCTCATCAGCCCTGACAAGCTAATGCATGACCTAGCTATTCTAATCAATGGTAAGAGTCCACTGCACTTGAAAGAAAGAAGGTAGAACTTCCTTTCAGATAATTCTGTAAAAGTGCAAAATACCAAAAATATGTATGAATTGGATTGTTATATCAAAAATTTAGGTTTCATATAATCTGCTCAAATGGAAGTTCTTTCTGTAACATTAACACTTGAATAGAAACTTACTGCCTCCTCACAATTAAAAAAAAAAAATCATGTGAACAAAATTCTATGGCAAAACTATGTATGGAAAAGCAGAGGAGACTGTTCGCGTTAACTGTTTTCTTCTTAGTTTTTTGTGGCTTTAATCCTTTCATGTGGCATTACATAAACTGTGCCTGCTACCCATACAGTTCTGAACAGTATCACAAAGTCCCATTAAATGCAATGAAAATTGGACAAAGCTACTGTAAAATTTTATATGCCCATAATTTTACTGCCTGTATTCAACCAAATACCATTTTTCCTTTAAGTGGAAATTTACTTTAATTATTAATGAGGGTTATAACCCGCAGAAAAGTTTTATTACGACAGCGTCCTTCAAAAGCAACTAGTTGTTTAAAAACTTAAATAGAAAAATATGAATGTTTTGGCTACCAGCTACCTTATAAAAATCAAAAGTCTAAGTTCCTCGAAGTATAAAACCATAAGGCAAGCTGCCTCTCCTGCAGAATTTGCTACACTAAAGCGATTTTAGGAAGCTTTTCACAAGTCTGGTATTTTCACATTGGTTTTATATTTTGTAATGGACAGAAATGGAACTAGTAATAAGCACAACAGGAACACCCCTTTTTTTCCTTTCTTCTCTGTTGTGAAGCCTCTTCATAATTGCTTTAAAAAAAATTCACTGCACTTGGTACTCCCTACATATTTTGTAAGACAACTACAATTGGAGTGAGCAGTCTGTGCTCAAAAATCAATTACATTACAGTTATAATTCAGTTATTTCTGTCTCGATCTTGGAAAAGTCATCTATAAAAATGAGTGTTACTTAGAAAATAACTAAGATTAGGAATGCTGTGGCATGCCAAATTTTGGATGTCTGTATTATGTTAATTGTAGAGACTGCTTTATTTGATCAAAAATCTGATTCCCCTCTGCCAAAATTAGGGTTTGTCTTTGCTAAAGATTGTTTAGTCTCTTAAGCTACTACATTATTCATTAGCTTTAAGTTATTTAAAGGAAAACAACAAGTTACAGCAAATATTTTTAATGTTTATGTTTCAGACACATCATCTCTTCTTTGAACATGCTTCATATATTAAAGAAGGTTATCACTGGTACAAAACACCTATGGTAACAGCAACTATGTGACAGACAGCCACAGACACAGAAATCTTAAGTCTCCCTTTTTCTATTTCTAGCACTGTTACAGCAAGGAATTTAATCTGTCCACGTCTCAGTTTACCTCTCTGTAAAACAGGCTCTGTACTGTTTCCTATTACTCCCAAAGCTATGGGAAGCTCACTGTACTCCAGATTCAGAAGCCATTTCTGTCTTGCTGGAAGAGCTGTCTCATGGGCCAGACCCTTGGCTTGATGAAATCAATGGGAACTTTACCCCCAATTTCAGCAACTGTAGGATCAACCTTCAAGCACAATGCAACAGAAATAACAGCAAATTCAAAGCAATGCTCACCACCATAACTGTGCTACCATGTGCAATACACCTAAAATATATCTCAGATGATGAACTCTTTTTTATTCCTTTTTTTTTTCTTCTTCTTTTCTTTAAATGAATGCCATAGGCTCTTTTTCAGTAACTGTGTTCTCCCTTTGGAGAGGGGAGATTTATCTGCTTTGAAAGAATCCTACTGAGATCAAATCTGATGCCACAAAGGGCAAGATTTCTAAAAAAGTCTTTCAACTACTCTAGCGGTGCATGTCAATAAAGGACTAATGAAAAAAAGGCATAAATAACGAAAACTGAAAAACACACCCTCCAACACTCTAAATACGTTATTAGTACACATTCCTGGCATCTGAGCTGGCTGAAGACCCAGTATACAGGCAAACTTAAAGAAAAAACAAAATTACAAACAGAAAGTTAAAAGAGATACCAATATCTGTAAAGACAGAGAAAACTTCAGCAACAGAAGTGCCAGCCACACTGGCAGATGAAATAAAGGTGTAGGTAAACCTGCGTACAAATACTAAAGGACGTGCCCTAACCCATAAACTTTAATCAGAAAAAAAAGGAGGTAAACCAAACTCACGCAGTAATATACGCTAAGTTTTCATTGCACAAATATACACAAAATATCCAAGCAAATGACATATGTTAAATATATTAGACAAGAAAAGCTATCTGAACCAAATACCTGTCAAACTGCCAAGATTATACTATTTTTCACATACATTTTGTCCTCAACAATTACGTAGAATTCATCTTCAAGAATGACAGACACTTGTGCAGCCAATCTTGTAACACAAATCTGAAAATGTAATATTTCATGCTATTCCATCAGTAATTCCACTGTATGCCAAAGCTGAAATGGACATTTTCTCCTAAAAGGTTCTCAGATTATGGTACCAAATGCATATATATGCCTAAGAAACAGGATCTGCATAGGCAATTCTGAAGGACGTATTGTTTTGTAAAAGAAATATAATGTTCATTTAATGATAATGGCAACAGCTATAAAAGGAGGCCTTGGTAGATTAGCAGACAATGTGTTAAACGTGCTGAAGTCTCGAAAACTATCAGTCAGGTTCTGGCAAACTGTAGCTAGATGGTATTTCACCAACTTTAGAAAAGTATCTGGAGAGCAGCGCTACATCAGCTACTTCAGTGACAACGCTCCTATCAGATTCAAGGGAGCCCACATTCATTCCATGGTTCATAATTATCTACTGGACTCCAGTTCAACCAAAACATTAAAGCTTCTCTGCAACAGGACTACAGCACACTGAAAACGTTTAAAACGTGTTAGGAAAAAGTATTTCTGTTTAATAGACTAATGTAATTTATGATGTGGCTTACTGACTTTAGTTGTATTCGGTAAATTTATGTGTGTCACTGATTGAAGACTATGTCAATGTGCTTCTGCATGCATATTTAATAATTAAATTCCATGTGTTAAACAGCATTCAATGCTCTCATCACTGAGGATAATTTTCTATGCTGTTCATATTTGTGTAATTTTGTATTTTTCCTCGGCATAATAGCATGCCTTTAACCGAGGAAGTTTGTACAAGATGCTACCATGCAAAACCCCCCGAGATCATGAAAATTCCACAAGAAAATCACCTGATGGACATTTACAAACTATTCATGCTATATATAATTTAAAATACCTTTCCATTCTCGAGAATATACTTGTCCATTACTGGAACAGGGGCAGGATAGTACGTTGATGTATTTGCTTCCTCACTGAAGGTCTTCTGTACCTCAGGTTCAGGCTCAATTGATTCTGGTTTTACTTTTTCAAGCTCAATGGCAGGTCCTAGACAGTTAAGAAAAGAGAGCTGTCTGCTATCCCAGAGAACAGGAAATCAATCACTTCATCACCCATGGTTAGCATAAAATAACACATTAGTCATGTTCATTTTAGAGTTAGAAATAGTCTAAACCCAAATCCTACTTCTAAATGTCAATAGATAAAAGCAGGATAAGTAACTCTGCTTTAGGAACATTAAAGTGTTTAATTTTAATTTAAAAGTTTAATTTTATTCTCAAAGCATATGGATAATTACAGATATGGGTAAGATTGCTTCAATGTACACTATGGAAATTGTGTTAAAATGACACTGAAATGATAAACCAAAAGCAACAACAGTAGTTCTTCAAAAAATTACTATATAGTTGCATAGAAACCGGCATAATTTACTGTGATGATTATATAAATTATCCATGTAGATTTACAAATTTTATAAAAATTTGAAATGTCTTCAGATATAACAGAGGTATATTAAAAATAGTGAGGATCTACAGAAATGCTCTAAAGGAAAAAGGCTTAGGCTACTTATGCTAAAGTATCATGCACAGAAAGAGTATCCAAGTTTCAAAAACCCCACATAAATTAGAATTTTGATTGTCCAATCCATCCAACATACCGATTTTTATTTTTAATGTAATCAACAAAAATTTAGCACAAATTAAACAACAGAATACTACTACACATATGTTTGAGGCTTCAGAGGAGCACAATTATTTTGTCAGTCATCAACTTTTTTTTTCCAGATCAAATTTATAAAGTGTTTCTAAAAAGGCAGAAGAACAAAATAAAATAATTTGTGAATTGGATTTCATTATTCCATTCATCATAGTGGTTACACCAGAAGTCTAGTAACAGGCTATGGCCCCAAGCCTATCATTGTCTCTTGATGTCTGTCTCTAGGCTCACGAGAAGCTCCATCAATCACTGAAGTTTCACACAGGGACGGTGGTTCGTTAACTCTGCAAAGTTGCCAGCTTAGACCCTGGACATCACGGTAATCAGTCACTTCCAAGAACTGCAAGGATAAACTCACCCACTTGGAAGAACTGTATTGTACCAGGTTGGAGCTGAGAGCACTGCAGCACTCTGTAGCCCAACCTTGACATCTTCAACAAACGACAATTCAATAATCAGGTCACCGTCACGGTTCAGCATCCATCCTCAGTGTTTGTACACATAGACCAAGCCCTGAATTGATCTAACTCTGCAAGTCAAGCTGGCACCAGAACTCATGTCTCGATTCATGTATCTTAAATAATTCCTGTACCTGGAACAAGCAAAGCATTCATTCCTCCTACTTTGTGCAGTTTCATTTAGAGATTATTATACAGTGATATCAGCATTTCCTCCACTGTCAGCATTCCACATTTATCCTATAGCTTATTCTACACCTACGTACCTAGCTAAATGTTCTCAGCTGGCGGCCACCTGACACTCAGCAACAACTAAAAGTTGTCTTGGCAACTCAGATAACCCTGTACAGTACCACCAAGAGTGTCTTAAGAGCCATATGCAATACAAGCACGGCACTAACAGAGAAACGAGAAAAAACATACTATTTGCATTATAATTTCATAGTAATCTTAATAAGCACCTCTATTATCATGCATATACAATGGTACGACCAAGACAAATAACTTTCTAAACTTGAGACTGCTAAACTGATTTTTTTCAGGTTGGAGGCAAAACCTGGACTGATTAAATCACTCAAAGCCTGCACACATCTCAGTGCAGGCACACCTGAACAAGTAGATGCAGTGATGTAATTGCCAGTGTGAACTTAAGAAGCAATCTTTTAGCTGTTACTTTAAGAACACATTCTTCAAAGTGCTATTTTGAGTTTTCTTACACTTTGAAAGCCACGTTAAGGAAGACACCTAAGTACAACCACCTAGAAGAAACATTTATCTCAGTTTAAACACTTTTACTAGAAAGTCTTTTAGTCTTCTAGGCTAAAGAAGTCTTTTACTGTTTGATTATAGTGATATATTGACACAGCTGGGATTTGGTTTCCAGAGCTCCCCAAGAAAAACAGCCGACTGAACCTCTATTGCGATTCATGCTTTACTGCTTAGAAGTCACCAACAGAAAGCCTTTAAAAGGTCTTTTTTTTTTTCTTCCCAAAGAGAAACCTGGCCCTAACCAGGTAGTCTCCACAGCTACTTTCACCAACTAGTAAAGACTGTATTTTCAACCCGGCATGTTGTGAATTAGACATGCCACCCGCATTATCGCCTTGCTGCTAATGGGAGTTGTGCACCATGCACCACACTCCAAAGGTTTCCTCTCTCTGTAGATCTTTGTGCTCTGCATCTTATTTTAAAGATGATGAACGGGACATACAAAAATATATGCCACTATCTAAAGGCTTAACAATGATAGTACTTATGCAATAAGGATCATAAAAAAAAAAATTCTTCAGAATGTAAAAAAGAAACAAATGTTTTATTGCAAAATCTTTCTCCTTCTGACTGTAAAGTTCCATAATACCTGAGAAGCCAGCAACTTCAAACGCAGGATGAAGAGGTAGAAGGCTTCCCTTCATCACACCTTTTCCTCAAAAATGCACCTTAGGCTACACGCTACTCAAAAATTAGTAAATAAGCCAAAATAAATTAACTGATAAAGCAGTCAATGTACATTTATAAGCAGCAAGCTGTTTTTCCACATGGTCTACCAGAATTTGAAGGAAAACAACAAGGAGTCTGAGAAGGGGAAATACTATGTATATAGTACTTCCTGTATTTGTACTTGACAGAAACCTTGGACTTTTTTTTTTTTTTTAACATCAAAGAGCCAAACAAATCTAGAGTAGTAAGACAAAAAATACCATTTCATTCTCCCTATCCTGGTGTCAGTCCCAAGACACTGTAAACTGGATCACTGAAATTAAACTGGGATTAAAAATAACCTTTTGGAGGGTTGTGTGTGTGTTTATGAATGAATGTGAATGAATGAAGGCGAATATACTCTCTGACTTTAGAGCAACACTAATTCTTAGCAATACGACATGAAAATGCAGTGTTTATCGCTGAACAACATCCAAACATTATCCCCGATACAACCTCACTCCTTTTGGCCATATACAACCATAGCAAACTGCACAGATCTTACCCCGGAGACAGCAACTGTTCCCAAAGGTATTGAAATTCTTATCTTTTGCAGTCCAAGGACCATGTAAAGTTAGGCCTACAGCGAAGAGTTGGTGATTTAGTTCTCTAGATCACCTTACTTTCAACTGATAAAACCAGGGCACGTTAGTGTGTTTTCAGCTGCAACAGAACAAAGCGAAACTGCAAAGGCCTACGATCGCAGGGCTTCCTGATCCCAAAGTAGGCAAGGGAGAAAAGGCTCTGGCTGCACACATTCCTGGAGAGCTCAGGCAAGGGATACTATAACCTCTTCCATGACAGTCATGGTGTTCCCCCACTGCTTTGGTCCCTAGAGCCCTGGTCAAATGCCTGCCTCCTCCAGGAAGCGATCTGTTGGGCAATGGCGTATCAAAATCATGAAGCAGCTTCAATACATCCCCATGCATCAGTACTGATTTCGCTGCTGCCATTTGCCACATCTGCTTTTAAGACTCTTCTAAAACTAAGAGCAATTCAGTGTCACCATATGAAAGATGAAGAACCTCACTCCTCCCACAAGAGTGGCTCAAGTTCAGTAGCGGAGATGAAGGCCTAGGTTTAAAGCAGAATACATTGACTTCTAGCTTCTCACTGAAATCTGCATATTGATGGGAAATTAGGAGACCAAGTACTTGACTGAATGTTAGCTCAAGAGGCTGTTCTATATTGGATCCGCAAGTTTAAAATGGCAACAGGCACGTGTTCCCCACAGCTGCAATTCATCAGCACAAAACAGCTGTCATCTCATGCAAAGAAATCAGAAGTCTCTAAGGTGAAACAGAAATGCAATTAGTTCGCATTAAGTCCAGCCTGCTAGAAGTGCAGCATAACAAATTACATGTAAGAGATCGCTGCAACAACTGAAGGTGAATTCAGGATGTAATCTATTTTCTGAACAATTTTCACAGATTATTCATATACCCAAACATACCTCATTTATAAGGTGGAAAAGTAAGGAAGACTAAAGAAGTCTTCACATATCTGTTTCTTGATTAAAAGTAGCACTTTTTCATACTGTCATCAGACTCCCTGATTGTATAATTTGAAGAAGATGTCTCCCTTTCTAATCATTCATACATTCTGTACTGATCTTTCTAGAATCTGGTTGTTTCTCTACTGTGAATGATGCTACAAGGAAAGGCAAGAGTTATCAGTGGTTAATACACTGAATCTTAAGAAACACACGCCCTGTGAAGGATAGAGCCTGTAGGGCCAAATTCTACCTTTGTCATCCATGAAAAGTTCCATACAAGTAATAACAGCAAGGGATTTTTTTTTTGGAAGTTACCTATAATTCCTATTTGTCCCGGTACACGATTAAAAGAACTTGTTTTCAATGTAATCGAGATTTATTTTCAGTTGTAAAGCAGGTGCCAGACTGATACAATGGAAATTCAAGCCCAGTATTTAGAGAAGGTTCAGCATATTTTCCAAGAGGTTTTGGGTGTTTGTTGTTTGGGTTTGTTTTTTATTTTTCTTTTTTTCTTTTTCTTCTAAGCTTTCTTGATTCAGGTCAAGTGAAAAAATGCACCCCTTCTTTCTTAAAGTGAAAGAAATGAGACAGAATTCAGAAGCCGTCTTCATTTCATTGCTGGTCTCGCCACTCAAATTGCTGTCAAGTCTACCAACTAAATTGATATTTTACGCTGTTCAGCCCCATTGCCTACTAACATCTGGCGGGTGCTCCATTCACATAAATTCCAGCTAACTACTTGCAGATGAAGAAAGATCTTTCCATCCAAGGAAAATTTTAGAAAGCTCAGTGGAATCTACTGCCAACCACATTGTGTTTTTCAGACTGTGGAAACCTTGCCTATTTAGTTTTATTTAGAAAGTTAACTAGAATGTTCGTAATAAGTAATGACATTTTAATTACGCACAGTGTAACAATGATGAACATTCACAATCAAACACCCAGTTTAAATCATCTGATGCTACTTCAAGAACCTGGCTCCAAACTTGCGGGCACACCTTAACACATGCTACAGCACAGGCACATGCTCTCCCAGGTTCAGGTTTGTACGTGAATGTAACTCAGACCCACATGCAAACTGCATGCACTCGTTCAAGTCCAGCAGAAGAGCCAATACCCAATTTACATGCAAAAAATGAGTTTCCAGATACACAAAGGCAGACATAAGAAACAGCATGCTAAGTTTGGATGCACAAATTTTAACGAAGTTTCAGTCACCGAGCAAATCTTCAACACAGAAGTACCACATTCTAATAGCAAATAAATTAGTAAAATATTTGAAGGTATTCCAAGGGTACCATCTTCAAAGAAAAGGATGAACTTTTTATTTTGTCTTTTTTCCCATTTATTCCAACATAATGGTTAAATAATTGTTATAAACCAAAACAAATGAGCAATTGACTCAAGATATTTAAGATTTAAATCCAAATTACACAAACCTGCATTTTGTAACAAGTGTTGATAAACGGGACGCTAATATAAAAAGCTTTTTTAATTATTCTCTACAATTCATTTTCAAATAGCATGGCTGTTTAAAGCCACTGCTAAGTAGTTCAGGAATATATCACATTCTATTGAGCTACTAATGGGAAGAGGGGGCAGAAAACAGAAGGTAACACAGTCACTTACATAACAATAAACAAAATCCCTAACTGAAAAGAATAGAATTGTTTTAGCCCAAAAGCCCACTGCCTTTTCTTTCTTTTTTTTTTCTTTTTAAACTGGAACATATTGGTGTATTTTGCAGATGACGCTTTATTATCTTTTTCAGCATATACTGGAAGGTCAGAGGCTCTTTAAAATACAGCTGCTTAAATGGAACTCTGATTCAACCATACCAGCACAAAGACCTCTACTATCATTAAAGAAAAACCCAGACGTACATAGCATACAAATTCGACACATATTGTACAGCCATAGCAGAAAACCCTTTTAACATTCAATGTCCAGTTTAACAACCACTGCTATTCTTCAAATACGCTTCCATTACTATTGATCACACTTGCAAAACTCATTAAAACTAGTCCCATTTAAGTCCGGCACTTACCACTACCTAGTCTTAGAAGCAGTACATCCTGGAGTCTCCTGTTCAAGTCTCTGAGCTCTTTCATTTCTGACACGAGTGCCCCATACTCCTTTAGCTTCTTTGCCTGTTGCACAAGCTGTCTCCGTGTTCTCTCAAGCTCCTGTTGAATGTGTCTCATTTCTTCTTGTTGCTGTTGGTAACTCCTCAGCAATTCTTCATACAGAATCCGAGGAACTACAGCATCGTCCATGTTGTTCATGCTTTCCGAAGTCTCCATAAAAGCCTCCTCAGGGCTCGAAGTATTACTGAGACTCATCCCATTCTGTTTTTCAAGCCGAGCAACAACTGCTTCAATGCTTTTGTGTGTACCTTCACTTTGTTTCCTCCCATCTTGTCTCTGCATGTTATAATAAAAAAAAGAAAGAAATTAGGAGAACAGTAAAATGTAATACAAATTAAAATTCTACAGACTTGGGAACTGTTAATACTCTTTGTTTTCCAAAAAAAGCAAGACAGAGTCTGCCTGCAAAAATGTTTTGCCTAACAGATTCTTGTGGATATACATCATAACTATCGTGCACGCGTAATTCAGCTAAACGCATATACAAACTTCTGAGACAGCTAAAGGCCTGCCTTTCTCCATTTGTGCAACACTTGAAAGCTGAGTGTATATAGGTCACTTGATTCCATATACAAAGACAAACAATTTTTTTTTTTTTTTAAAAGGAGCTGGATCTCTTTTCCTTTAAAGTTTACCCCAAACATTTAGATTTCCGACAGCAATTGATCTTCTGATAAGTAAGAGAAAGAATCAACTATGTGCTATGCTTGTCACCTGTAACAACATCAGAGATGAAAGCAGCATACCATACAAAGCTGTTTTGTGAACAGAGAGCTTGTCCTGCCCACACTTTGGGAGACAAAACCTTCTCTGACTATTCCTCTAGCACATTCACCCTACTGCCTGATGCAAGTGACCGAGTTAACACTATCAGCAAACACTGAAAGGGAATTGAAAACACAGAAGTTGGAGACAGAAGGTATCATCCAGTCTCCTCTTCCTGACCACCTGATTCCTTCCACGTTAGTACTGCATTGCAGAGGCTTCATCTCCTTTGAACTCTCTGCAGAAATTTACCTTCAGTCATCTGCACAAACCCTATGAATTAAAGCACACTTCTTTTCTGGGGCCTGGATAGTGGTATTAAAATGTGACAGTACGGGTAAAAGTCACTAAGTTTTATTGGCCAAGTAGGGAAAAAGCATTTGAACTTCCAAGCAACTGCAAGGAAAGCAAATGTAGCTCATAGGTTAGAGACAAGAAGCTGACACTATCAATTCCCATACCACAATATCCATGAGTAATGTGGCAGAAAATTAGATTATTTGATGTTATGCCTGCTCCATGCATGTTCAAAAAAAAAAAAATAATGCTGGCCCACCATAAAGAAATGTACTAGTATCATTCCTGCAGCTGCAAAACACATGAAGCCACAGAGCCGTATTTTATTCTGAAGGTTGGCAGACTTTTAAAGAAATCATTTGATATCAAAAAATAAATACATTTACATAGCGGGTTTTTGGCATCTGGACCTAAAAAGGCAACCGTCAGTTATAACGGAGGGATGCAGTGCTGTCAATTTGTCTTCTCACCCACTGCTGCAGTTGGGAAGTCTCAGAGCACCCTTTCCAATTCCAAACAGGCAGTGCACAACAGGTCACAAGCGCCACCGAGAACAGCTACTCAACATTCATGTCACTGGTGACTTTTAAAGCATTCTGGGCCAAAGTGGAAGAGCATTGTTCCAAAAAATCTCAAATAGCAATTAAACTGTGCAGACCATATAAACAGGAAAATGTTTGATTGCACATAAATCAGGTTTTGAAAACCCGTACCCCACCCCCACACACAATTTGACCCAATTTCACCAAACACAGTTTTAAAGGGATCAAAAGCAGGCCTGGAATTCTTAAGCTATGATGTCTGTAAATGCCCCAAGCACTTCCAAAAAAAAAAAAAAAAAAAAAAGAGGAAAGGGGGGGAAAAAGAAAAAAAAGGAAAGACTTCAGTACCTTACTGTGTCTAAGCTCCACATCTTCTTCCCCATAATCTGTAACCTCCCCAGCTTCTTCTACGTGATTGAGAGAGAGTTTGGGGATTTTAATTTTCTTCTGCATCACACTGTTCTCAAGGTCAGTTTTGTCCTCTAAAATGGTATATTAAAAATAAAATTTTATTACATTAATCAGTGTTCTTACTTCCAAATACTACATGACTTAGGCAAGACCAGTTAAAAAAAAACCTCCCATGCTTCATTCCCTCATAGTACTATTATCAAATTAATCCATGGTATAACTCAACTGATACCCACTGACAATTCTAGAGTTTCAAGAGGGGATCAATCTGGCCAAACACAAGGATAAATATTGTAAAATGCCAAGCTAAATTCATGTAAGTAATCAAAAGTGTCAATGAGTAGCTTGTACTATCACTAAAATAAGAGTTAAAGATGTTGTAAATAAAACAAGTTCCTACAAAACATCTGCATTGCTTTAAATTATGTTTACCAACAGTATTTTCATGTTCATGATCTGTTGCTTGGGTTTAAAGTGAAAATAAACTTGGTAATTCATGCTATGCTCTAGCCATCATCTGTCAGCAGTACAGACCTATTTGCGCACACGGCAGATTCTGCTGTTCTGCAAAGTGCAGGGCTGGAAAAGGGGATGCTGCAGGGTAGGTTGAAAGGGCATTACAGAAAAGCTACATATGGACCAAATCTGTAACAAAATTACTATACGACTCCTATTTCATTAGTTAATGGTACTAACCTTTTTCCTTTAGACACACAAAGCCAATAAACGGTTATATTAATCTCTGAATGTCATAAAAAAATTGAAGTAAAATGTTTTCAAGACTGGAACATCCTAACATATCTCAAAATTAAATATTTCAAAGCATTATTCTGAAAGCAAGTTTGAAATATGTTAATATTCCTGAAAAGGTGCAGAGGGGATGGGGAATCAAGAGTGGAGTCTCCCCAAATGTGCCTGTGATCCGTAAAATTGTTGCAGAGCAGACAAGGTCTTAAAAGATTCACAAACTTGGCTACCTGTTCAAGACATTGACAAGGAGAAATGCATTTAAACTCTGAAGTGTTGTCTTAGTACATTGAAAGCTTATGAATAAGAAAACATTTTGAGTCTTCTTATCCACCTGCAAACTGTATTTCACAAAGTGTCCCAGGAATATTTTTGAAAGTGCCAATGAGGATGGCATTTGTGAGTGCTTAGCTGCATTGACTTGTGCTTTCTCAAATTAGCATCTCTCCACAGGACCTCAAAATGGTTTGTGTTGACAGAGTAAAAAAGGGAAACGAAGGTAAATCACTGCTTAATGAGGAGCAAGGCATTCATTAGAAATGAATTACACAGATGAATGCAATTCATTTTGTTACAGATAGAAATGGACCTCTTGTAGGCAAATGGTGATATTACAGCCCAAGGCTATGTAAAGAGAATAGGCACAGAACATGCAGAATAAGACATTAGACAACCTGAAATGAAATGCAGATGGTAGCAATAAATACCAAGACAGATGCAAAAAGAAACAGATAAACAACAAAAAAACCCAGCTAGACTTATTTTAGATCATTCTCCATTCCCCAGAGCATCATGGATGCTTATCCCAGTAAAGCAAAAAGGCAATCCAACTGTTTCAGTTTTGAAAAATAAACCCCTAAATTTTCATTTATCTGGAAAAGCTAGATTCATCAGAAAAGTGAGATAACCCAATTCTACTGTTAGAGAGCAGAAAAGAAAATAAGAGACCCCTTCTTAGAAAAAAATACAAATTTACAGACTAAAGGACAGACTGATGGGTATTGGTATCTTCTTGGAAAAACAAAAATATAAGAATAAATAAATCCATACTGAACAGAAAAAAACCCAGTAACTTTTTCTGTGACTAAATATTTTGGGGTATCTGATAGATTGAGGAATCCTTTGCTAAAAAAACCACATACGTTCTCACAATTCCTTAGAGGAAGAGCAGCACACGCACGCTGCAGAGCCAGCTTCTCTACACTAGTTTGCCAAATCATCTTCCACAGAACACACAGATGAACCCCTTCTACACTTAAAGAATGCAGATCAGTTTCTATGCTCCTAAATAACCCTTGGCCTCACAACAAGATGGACACAATCCAATTACTTCACGTAGTTAACAAAATTGTCTGCTGGCAACTAGCCAAGGCCACCAGTAGCCAGAACCCCACCCAAACTGGAAAAGGACACTAGCCATCTTTCCCATGGCCAGGGAAAAACAAGTCTTGAAACACTCATGGAAAGGGGTCACAGAGGAGTAAGTGCATGTGCAGACTACAGCTGAAGTCAGCAAATACCTTCCAATGAATAAAACAACATTAAAATAAAAACAATTTGGAAGAGCAGAAATATTTATCTTCTGATTTTGGCTTTTTATTTTTAAGTCAATTTATAAAGGTTAAGAACACATTTTATGCGCTGAACAACAGAAATGAAAGAAAATGCTTAGTTTGGGGTCAAAGAAAACAACACAAATTATCTGAATTCTTCACTCTCTCCACTCCCTATTTCTCAGTTTGCCTATGAAATCTATGTTTGCAAAACTTCACTGGGGGACTGAAGCTAAAATTTATTTATATACCTCCTTACAAATGCTTTGTTTATACATTATTGGGGTGTAACTATCAACACAGTTCTCTCATCTTTGGCAAATCTTTTCATTTGACCTTTTGATTTTCCTGCTTACCCTATAAATGAATCCGTAGGTTAAAGAAAGGAACTCTTTTCTCCCCATGCAAAATTTGAAGAAGCAATGGTGAAAATGAGTTTGTGTAAGTTAAAGCTCAGGAATTTTTAACTAAGTCAGTGAGCAAATAATTTCATGTTCCTTTGCCTTCCAAAAACAATACATATACTATTTTCTTACATATGCTCTGGTCTTTGTAGGCCTATTTATACCTCACATAATTAATCTACTAAATTGGATGTGAAAAGGCCTTTTGTTTTGCCTCCCCCCCCCCCGCCAAAGTGCATTTCTAACCTCTGTTGTCTTCCACATTAGCTGCAGACAGAACCAGAAAAATCTCATTCTGAATTTGAGGCTAATGCTGGAGTACTGGCTCTTGTTCTGTAAATATTAATGGAATTTGGGAAGGGACAGGAGGGAGTGAGAGGTGACCAGGGGGAGGGGTAGGAGAAAACATGAGCGTGCATTTAGAGTAGTTCTTCTTAGGACTCTCCCTCTGTTGTTGTGCCAGCCTACAAAAGACAGGTACAAAAGAATAATCCAGCAAAAAGCAAAACACACACAATTTTTGGCTAGAAGAAAACCAGGATATGAACAAAATGTCTGGACAAGCCGCAATTCAGTGCCTGAAGCTACAGAACGCAGCAAGAGAAAGAAGGGCAGTCCTAGAAACGTTGTAGCTCAGAGCTTGTCTGGACTTTGTCCCCAGCCATTTAAACCTGGCTACAAGTTAAAAATTATACCTTCCCTTAGGTGGCCATGATCAGACTGTCGGCAAGTTCCATCTATTGTTTTTCCTATAGATGCAATGAGTGGTTCAGTGGTACTGGCTACTGAGAACTTGCACTTAACACACCTAATTAGGTACATGTAACAAAATATGCAGGGTAGAAGCACGATACAAGAATGGACACAACGGATGCCCTCTGTCCTTTAGGAAGGGACATTCTGGAAGACCACGTGTAAATTAGGGAAAACTGCTTTTGTGCGCAGTAGTCATAATGCCAGACAGAGAACGTGGTATTCTGTGATTCAACACACCGAATAAAGCATGCGGGAATAACTGTACTCCAGGAAAAGGTCAGACTTGGACAGATCTCGCCAGTCAACTCCACAAGGCACTGAAGTATGAGGTACAAGAGCCAGTGCAGGTGATAGCATCTCTCCCCATATGGCCATTTACTAAAGCTGTCCAGGCAGCAAGAAAGTGAACTGCTGCGAAGTTTCAGAACGGCTGGGAAGACACTGGCCCTCAGCAGTGCTGAAAGAAAGAAAAGCCAAAAAGGCAACCCTGCAACAGAGAATCTGTATCAACTAGAAAAGGATAAACTGTTCCTGGAACATTTCCTTCAGTCAGGCCTTCGTTTCAGTGTCAACATGGGTGGATCCAGGCCAAAAGGTAATAGCTTTAAGTCTAGAGCAGCAGGGAACAGAGGCAGACAAAGCGACTTTGACAAGGCAGGAAGTGAGTTGGTTAAATTCAAGTAAAAATGTGTTAGTGCTCTAAAACTGAAAATCCTATCGTGGGATGTAGAATAAAACTATGGAAGTCTCAAAGCCTCCTTAGAACATTCCTTACTTTCTAATTTAGAAGTAAGGACTGAAAAAACTAATCCACTAAAAAAAAATAGTTCAAATGCCGATTTTTATTCCACCTTTGGAGTAAAAGCTGGAAAAACAGAGGAAGAGAGCTCTGCACTCCAAATGGATGAGGGATGGCAGGTCTGGGATCAGTCCAAGTAAGGGGCTTGGCAATGTTATAAATCTTACAATAATATAATGAAAGAACCTTGATCAAAATTTGTCCTTCCCCTAAACCTTCAAAAAAATTCCACACCTTGTGAAAAATGATACACTGACAGATGAAAAAATTTACCATCACCCTTCCCATTTCCAGGCACATACCCAACACATATGGGCAACACCTGTACAAAATTCCCCCCACCCCCCGCTGCATTTAACTGCTTTGCTGCTGATTTAGCCAGGTTGCTTCTACAGAGCAGAGAGCATCACCTGCGTTGGCAGGTTGTACATTGGTTACAGTTCATAAAGTGAAAGACACTTTAAGAATGAAAGCAAAAACCCCACAACCAAAGGTATACTTGGTACCCCAAAGCAAATACACACACCAAGCACGACAGGGCATGGATTCCTAAGTACCACTTAAACGTAAATAAACAATAATCAATATTGCTATAACTGAGAAGGAAAAGGGCATGATAGTACAAAAAACAAACAAACAAAAAAGCCACCTAGTTTATTTGAAACTGGTAAAAAGAATTATAAATTACTTTCTTAGCTAATTCAATGCAAACATTAAAGAAGGATATTAACAGTAAGAAGAGTTTTCAGAAAATGTAACGACCCTGATGGCTCAGAAGACATTCAAGATACAGAGGAAGAAAAATTCATCCCATAAAAAACATTTCTGAGCTAGTAGTACGCTGAGATTAAGACCACTACCAAAGAAGAAGAAACTCGGAATGACAGTAACATACAACACAGGATCACGGCCAGCAGTAGAAATGCAAAAGTTATTTGGAGAGGACAGGTACTATCAAACTTGATGCAGCTAAAAGACGGGTCAACCAGGTGCTGGCACGGTCAATTCAGCATTTGGATAGTATAATTTACTACACTCTTTTGCACACTAGGACAGCTTTGTTGGAAGGACAGAGAAAAAGAGATTACAGAAATAAACATAGGGCACAGTAAAAAAAAACTTCATGTAGTTTATTTAGTTGGACAGAAAGGTAAAGCTGGGTGGAAGCAACAAAGCAGATGAAGAATGAGAGAAAGACTTTGGATTGGGAATGACAGAAAAGATGATTTTACCTCCCTGCTCTAACAATCAAGAGAAACGTACAAAAATGGTGGGAAAACACGTTGGGCCATCCTAAGTGTAAGCTGAAATAAGGATTTCTGCGTAAGGATGTCAGAAAGGGAAGCTGACGACAAACTTAAGTGAGAAAAGGTAGGAATAAAAAGGTAGAGCTGAGAGTTGCCATCATCTGGGCTAGTAACACCCCCAAAAATTTAAGAACTAAATAGCTCCGCAGCACTTCCCCAGAAGGAGAAGATGACTATAAACATACAAAAAAGTGACTAGAAGAATGTCTTCAGAACAAAAAGAAGAGTGAGCAAAGAAGTCAGGGAAGAACAACATATCAGGTAACACTGTGACAGGCAGGGACAAAAAGCACGTGAAGGTGAAGACATGCTCTTGAGGAGCTGGCCAAAAAGGCTGTTAAATCTTTTGAAGTGAATTTCAATTAAGTGTAAAGAATAGGAAACAGGGTGAAAATAATTAAACTGGGGAAAGGCGAGATAGGAAGGTCTTAAACTACTGGTTGACGTTTAGAGATGATGGCTAACGAGGATGGTGTGCCAGAAGCCTGAATCAAGACTGCTCACTGACAATGGAGAGCAAGCCACACCTGTTTTGTACAAAGGCACTAAAGAACAAAGATTAAGGAGCCAAATTCCTACAAAAAGAGGACAGATTATATAAACAGCTTCTATCTCTACAAGTTCTGTCTGAAGTCCTACATCAAGACTGGCTCTCCTTCATTAATAGTACGGTACTACAAGTAAATTCAGAGCACCGACCTGCTGCTGCTCTCACAAAAACCAAATCTACCATGCCCGGCTACTGAGGGAACAAATGTTGAGGTCTGAGTGCACATTTTTTCCTCTAGTGGAACAACAGAGATATTTAGTTTAATACTGCTAGGAGTGAGAGTTATTGATATGGGCCCCCATTTGTAGTCAAATTTCTAATGCATATGAAGACATTCAAATATTTTGTAACATTCTCCTTTTGCACATGCTCATTTATCAGCAGATGATTCAGATTTACTATCTGAGTATCAGCCCAGACCTAAGTCAGACATGTGCTGCAAAAAGGACTTAAATAAATCTTCTTTTTTTCCATTATTAATATGAAATCTATTCCTTAACTGAAAAGTTAATACAAGGTCTCTTCAAAAATAACCAAATGCAACATGGCTCAAAACTAAAACACTGCTAGAAATAATTATTCTTCTCTTATTCTTTGTCAGCAAAACTTTCCCTTCCATTTAACTTATAGTTGTATTAGAAGAGTATTTGTCTGCAGTAGTAACTGATGGAGCTGGAAGATCAAGTAAAGACAAGATATTATGCTGAGAAACAGGAAATCATAGTCTTTACAAAACTGAGGACACTTCTAATCCTGGATCCAATATTTACTTAGATACTGACCTTGAATAACTCAACTTTTCCATCTTACTGTCCCCATCTACCCCACTGAAGTGTTCTGCAGGTTTGTTAATATTAGTACAATACTCTGAAGATGTCAAACGCAAAGGATTATAGCTATTATGGAACAACTTGCTTAATCCTTGCTGAAACAAATACAATACAATATTACCATTCAATTAAAAAGAAGAAACCCTGAAAACAAGTAAGATGTTAAAATGCTATCCTTTAAATCTTTCCTCTGTACCTACATATGAAACTCACCTATGGGAATTATTTTTTCAAAAGTTTGAACATGATAAATATTTTACAAAAACTATTTATAATAAAAGTTATTTCTTTCTTTAAAAGTTCAAAAGTTCATTTAAAGAGATCGGTATCAGTGACAGCTACAATTTGTCAATCTGGCTGCCCTGACCAGTCAGTCTGTATCACACTGTAAAATTATATTAGGACCAAACCCTGATTATGATTTCATGATCATAAAGGCCACAAAGCCAAGGAGATACTGCCTACCAGCTATTCAACAGATAAAGCAGCAGCCTACAGGCAACACTCCAGGAAGCCTCCGCAACTATCTCTGCCCAAGCAGTGAGCTTGCTATGGAAATAGTCAGCAGATTCATGCGTTTTTTTAGTTTACATACAAAAATTACAATGTGGTTCAGCCTCTACTATTTTTGAAGTATTTCTTTAAAAGAAGCAACTAATTGACTGACTGGCACTTAGGCAATCCACTGGAGGGGAAAAAAAAAAAGGTTTTACAGTTAAATTATGAAAACAAAAACGTTAACTTACATTTTTCCCCTTTTGACTCCCCTGCAAATTTGAGCATATGTTAATCAGTAAGTGTTAGTTACCATAGTTACCATAACCATACTATCTTTGAATTCAATTTTATTAAAATCCTGAAATTCATACTTTTACTGTATTGTAGTTAACCTTACAAAACATTTACAAGCGTAACTTGTTGTTATGTGGTATAACCAAGAGAAATAACAGCAGTGTAGGTCACCAGAACGTCTTTATGTCATAAAAATAAATAAATAAGTCCCTTCTGACTATTAGGGTTAAGCGAAAAGCAAATGTGACTGAGGAACAGGCAGGTTAGTTTGAGAAGGGTTTAAGACAAAAAAAAAAAAAATCCAGAATAAGCACAGCAATATAGGAAAAAAGAAAACTAAATGTAAGGGTAAAATCTTCTTGCACGGATAAATCCCAGCTTTTAAATTCCTTTTTACTGGTACTTTATCCCACTGATGGCATATAACCATCACCACTATCATAAGGGTTACTCCAAGCTGGTACTTGCCAGCTAGTTTTAAAAGTTCCAAATTTTTTTTTGCTGCTGCCACTTAAGCTTTGCACAAATGTGCCACATTAAGACTTAAATGCTGAACAAACAGAAATGACATGAAAAAAACCAAAAATTATGCCTTTGTATAAGCCCTTCATATCTCATATATGCTCCTCCAGTAGAATTTAGAAGGAAAATAAATACCCTATACTTCATCTGAAAAGAGTTAAAAACAGACCAGAAATGGATCAAACACAAAATGAGCTTGAAATAATTTAGCTTTAAATATTCTGTATGAATGCTGCCACATTTGTATTCAGGACTGTATTTAAGAGAGTGTGATGTAGTAACTCTGTTACACAAAATGATTTGGTGAACCTCTCCATAGAGTCGTATCTTTCCCCCGCTGAAAAGGTGACACAGCAGTAGCATGCCAGTTAAGTATCTGACAAAGCAGGGCATGCACCTCAAGTATCACAGTAGAAAGTTAAAAATAAAATTAAAAAAAAATAAATCGTATTTTGAACAAGGTTACTTCAGCACTGCCTAACCTGCTGGGCTTACTTTCTCTCCATGACCGCAGAGGGCCATTCACATGGCAAGACCTGATGCCCAGGTACAGCAGATAAATAATGCAGTTAGGAAGAGCTGGACTTGCTGCTCAAGGGCAGCGACACACAAGCTCGTCCACAGGTGGCTCCAGATCTATCAGAGGAAAAATCAAACAGATGAAAAAGAGTCTGTGAGGAATCACTACCAATACTGAAAGGTTTCTTACAGCCTCCTCCTGGCACTTCTTTACTCAGGGCAACACTTGGGATCAACCAAGAAGCAGTTGCAGGCATTTTGATTTTTTTCCTGGTGGCATTTCTCCCCAGGTTCCTGTCACACACCATATGAGTTGCGTATCATGATATAGGATAGACCTAGAGCTTTCTAGGAACAAAGAGTTAGCAAATGCTGTCCCTGCTACAACAGTTCATTCCATCTACAGACTGTCCTGGGAAAGGAAATGCAACATGTGGGCCATGTATGAACGTGGGATGGAGCATGGGTACAGTCGCCACAGCTACGACCTGCCCTACATACTCCAACTCTCAAGCTGTCTGAATAGCACAAGGGAAAAAAAAAAAAAATGCACAAATACGCACAAAACTACAGAAATACCAATAAAAGCTTCACGTTAATGTTACACATCAAGACCACCTCCTGACCTAAATTGTGTATATTCTTGATATAATCCAAGACCTCATCTTGTAAATTTTCACCTAATTCCAGCACTTGACAAAGGGTCTTTCCTCCATCAAATATCCATATCGAACAAGCCCGCTTCAACTTCTTAGTGTATATCCACCCTCAACCTTACTCAAAACTTAGTCCTAGAATAATTTAATTTAAAATTGTTCTGGGAAGAGAGATTTTACATCTTTCTGAAATAAACAGCAAACTACCCCACCACAAGCTGTAAAGGCTTTTAAAGATTTAAAATATTGGCTAACCTATTTTAACAAGAAGTGGAGCATAACATTTTATAAAGGGGAAGAAAGAATATGGATGCACACATGTATTAACAGGTCTGATGTTGCAGCTAGGGAACTGCTATGAGAATCTGATGCAGATGCATTTGTTACGATTGTGTGGGTAGGAAATGTTGAGGGCAGCAGCTAGAGAGAACAATTACTTACTGTAGCCAGGTAAGAATGTCTCCAGTTAGAAGATAGTCACTATTAACTTATTAACAAACATAGCCCGAAGTAGTGAACTTTAAAAAGTCCCTGAACCTCAGTTCATTCCACCAAATGCTCATCACTTTTTGCAAAGCAAGCAAAGGCTCCAACAGGGTCACCTAAGGATCATGCTAGCTCCTATAAGGTGCATATACTTATAGACAAAATTCTACCAATGACTATATTGGACAAGTGTGAAAAAGATGCAAGTGGCACATGTATTTCCAGAAGAGGGACCAGAAAAACAGCTTTTCAGCATTTTGAGGAGAGGACAGAAAACAAGCAAAAAGCAAGGGTGTGGATGATCAGACTCAAATGCTTCCTGAAAAGCCATCTACTATTTTTGTATTCTCAACAACACAGACCAGTTAACATGCCACCTCAAAAAACTGCTATATAGTGAAACTCTAGCCTGCTGGGCTGTATTTTCCATTCAAGAGGTAAATAAAATTATTCTTTTATCACTATATGATATCAGTTGCCTGTTAACCAAATGTTGAGCTTGTTATGGCAGAAAACATTCATTTTAATAAGCCTTCTATGGCTTGAAGGTCTAGAACTGTCTTAGTCAGGGCTTAACCTGTCTGGTTTGAGCCCTAGTCTTTGGCTAACTTTTTCAAAAGTCAAAGTTTTCCAGACCAACACATACCACCACTATCAGCAGCTCCCAAACATATATGCACACAAACACAAGAAAAGTGTACAGCTGCTCAGAGTTCATCTATCACTCTGCTGTAATACTCCTACATATTACTTAAGTATTCAAAAGAAGAGTCTTTATCTCTTCAACACATCAAGTCTATCACAATTACATGATACTCTGAGCATGCCCAACACACCTCCCTCTTTTGTTCTTTTTGAATTTGTGACACCTTTACAGCAGTGCTCCCTCCTCTGCAATAACAATAATATTTCTCGCAAGTGTACAGGCTTCCAACCATCCAACCTCGCCACAAAGGATCAAGGAATTGCTTCTAGACTCTCAAATGAGGACAATTGTTTCATGAACTCTTTACACAACCAATACTCAAAAAAACCATTGTACTATGGGCATGAACATGTATTTATCCCTATGTGAACTCCTATTTTACAAGGGTAAGAGTCTGAAAAGTATCTAAATGTCTTTAAACATAATAGGGAAGGAAAACTCTTTTCAAAAGAAAAAGTCATGATGCTAATATTGGTCTTGTATCTGTGTTCTTCCTCTACTTCTTTTTTTAGACCGCTAGAGATGAAAACCAAGTGGATCTGTTTCTCAGACTGTGATTAACTCCCACTGCATGGACAGTGTTTGATCATGAAAATATAGATAAATAGGTACAACTTTGCTTACTTGCGCAGCCTTGTTAAATCAGTGAAAGAAAACTGGGCACCATTCAAACTGTGAAAGAATACTGTGCAGGCTCAAAAAAAAAAAAGACAACATTATCCACCCTTATTCTTTGTTATCGTTTGTTTGTTTAATTTAGTATCTGTACCATGACTTTGATCCTGAAGCCTGTTCCTAATGGGGAATCTTTGGACCAAAGCAGTAAATCCTTGAAGTTGCTAATGTACTAATTTGTGCGGGTAAGGGTTCCTTCCAAAGATTCAAAATCAACTATGTAGATTTTACATATAAATGCAACTTTATACACATTATTTATCTTACTATTAAGGTAGGTTGGAATAATTTAGAATGAAAAGTTCTACACTTGTCTGTGAAATGTTACAGCAGACTTGCAAAATTATTTTTTAAACTAAATAAGCAGTTTGCGTAACATCAGACTTGTAATATTTGCCATAAAAAGCTGCCATAATCTGTAAAAATAGAGTTGTCACTATAAACCAAAAATTGTGCTAAGATATCTTCATGAGAGATCAACTTTTCCCCTGGAAGTTTTTAACCATAATAAAAACAAACACCAATATCAAAAATGTGGGGAGAAGTGACAACTTTAAAAAGTAACCCTTTGTATGCAACATGCATTTAATTAAATTATTAAGTATTTTTACATGGTGCAGGGTGGAAAGAAGAACAGAAGTAAGGATTCATTTGGTGTTCAGGTGAGAAGTTTACACCACAGCTATAGTTGAACATACTGAGATGTGACAGATGTAATAAAGACAGCTGTATGTTTCTTTGTGTTCCTGGCTCAGCAGGAGAATTTCCTGCAGAAATTAAGATCTCTGGGGAGCAATTAGTGCAAATCACTAATACCGGTAACAAGTCTTGTTTTCTGAAGAAAACAGCATATATTGGTTTGTTGTGGTTCAAGAGAGATGAAACAAAGGGAAACTATAGAAGAACACTTCTCTTCAGTACGTACAGACTCCTCCTGGAACAAGGGAATTGAGAAAGCAGGTGCGCTTTCTGCTGGAAAACTGACGCAACCTGGTAGGCTCAACCTGTGAGCAAAACACCTATTACTAAGTATTCCTCTGAAACTCTTCAATTACATTGAGATTAACATGAGGAACAGAAAGGACACTGCTACTGCAGTTCCCCAGTGAGAAAGAGGAAGGTGAAGTCCAACTGGGATGCCTTTGAGAAGAGGCCAAGCAAACCCTGAATGGTGACACCATCTTCCATGGATGTGACAGGTAACTTGCACGAAATACTTCATATACCAATTCTCCTCTGCTACAGACAGGACAGACAAAACACAGGCTGGCTTAGGACAACGAGGACTTAGTGGGAGAAGCCACTCTGCTGGCAGGCTTAGTAGTTTTCCTGAACTCCTGGAGTTGCAAATATTCAGAAATTGGAAAAGCTTTTACAGGGAAATGACATGCATGTTTGTCTATTTCTTGTTCTTTCCAGGCATCCATTTAGGGCCACAACTGGAAACAGGATAATGGTAAAAGACACTGTCTGAGTCAGGGACCAAATGGACCACCACCAGCATGAACTGGCTTAAGAAATGTTATTTTCAAAAATAAAATTAAAAAATACTAGTTTTATGTGACTTTAACATCAAGTTACTCCAAGTTTAGAGATGAGAACTCAGTGTTGCCCTCTCAGAACTTGAACCAGACAGCAGAGTTTATTAAGCCCATTCCATATTTGGGGAAACAGACATAACCAGTATTTCTCCCCAAGTGGAAATGCCCTCTTTGCTACCCAGACGGACATTTCAAATGGTTGTCGCCATCTTTCAACAGCCTATTAAGCAACTCCACACTAGCCAGTAATTTGCTACAAACGTCAAACTTCCTTCCTATGACAACCCTGACTATGGGAGTGTGTTTTCTGTGGCTGCAAAGAAAACACAGAAAGTCTTCAAGGCAACATGCTGCCAAAGAGTTGTGATTTGGGGGAAGACATTGCCAGAACCACTACCTCAGAAGGGCTGAAGTAATTTAGGTGGCCAAAATATAGGTTTATTTCTTAATATGCACTTGAATTGGTCCTCTTAGCTAGAGAGACATTTGTAAGTTAAACATGAAACAAACCAAATGTAGCAAAACCAAGCTTAACAAGCGTAGTATCTAAAGGTCTGGTTCCACTATTACCTTCCAATTTGTGAAGTCACTTAAACTAACAAAGCGGATATAAAACAGTACCCCTCCAATTCGGCAACACGCTGCCAAACTGCAAAGGTATATAAATGACTCCATGCACCATAAATACACTGTATACGAAACCCTTTACTTTTTTTTCGTAAGTTTCTGACCTCACCCCCGCCGCGGTGTAACGACGGGCACTACCAGGGGCTCACGACTGTTTTGGAAGCCGCTC
>NW_010543946.1:0-12541 GCF_000687285.1 Phaethon lepturus | reverse complement strand
AAAGAAGGGATACCTCTAGCAAGGCTTCAATTCACATGAAAAGTGTGCCTTTAACTTCTTTGCACAGACTGCTATACTTATTTTGTCTCCCTAGTACCTTCTGTGAGAAGTCCTGTAACTTCTGTATGTAGACAGCAGGGTATGAAATGGGTTTATCTTACCCCTTCTTGACCATCAGCAACAACTCCATATTCTGCCAATAACATCCACAATGTTGGGAAGCCCTATATGACTCATCCTGATTCTCAAGATCTTTCCACTATTCCACTTCCCCTCCTCAAATTAGATACTACACTCAACCACCAGTACTGAAGTCCCGGCTACACCCTATGAAGATCTCTCACTTGCCTTTCACCACAGATTCCTAGTCTTGTGATGCCCCCCCACCCCCACCTCCATCCCCCTTACTGTCTCTTTTGGTAGTTTTCAAGATTCTCTTAGTGTAATGAATAGCAGAAATCTTTAGCTACCAATTTCTTTTGTGGTAATGACCACCACTCAGGAAATATAAGCTGCATTTTTATTTCTACAAATATTAGAGAAAATTCAAAAGGTTTCAAAGTGATCTTACTGACATCTTACTCTGGGAATTGTCTCTTAAGTGAATACTTCTGAAGTTGCAACAATGGGACACCTATCGTTTTTCACAGTTACACTTCAAATAGAGGACACAGATTTGTTCTCCTTTGTGCTAAACTTTAAGTAAGTATGATAAAATTGTTCTGATTTGGTATTTGTCATGCTGAAAAATGATATCGCAGCAAAGGACATGGTGGTTCTTTTTACCTTTGGGTAGACTTGAGGTCAGAAGGACTTCAGTGCTTTCCGCTGAACGTACTTAGAATCCAGTGAACGAAGAAACAAAAGTAAAGTTTTCCCTCTCCTCGGGAGCACTACGAACAGGTATTTGAAATCTTCCTCCTGAAGGGAACGCCCGAAGGCTGTGGATAGTAAGGCCTAGAAGCTCTATTTTAAGAGCACATGTCCTGGCAATGACTTCACATATTTCTGAGATGTCTAATGATGGTTAAGCCTCTGGTAACATGGAGGCTTAGAAGCCACAACACCTGTGTACTGAGGTGCAAAGAGACTGAAAAAGATGAAGCATTCTGGAACACTTTCACTCTACTACAGACATCAGCAGTTTTGAACAGGTGTCACACATTGAACATGTACCACATGCTGTTGGATGCTTAGACTTCAGACAAAACCTCACCCATTATACAGAGAGAGTTGTGCCTAGTACTGTTGAGGTCAGTCTAGAACACCTCCTATGGGAGGAGGCTTCAGCTACTATATGTCTGAGAACAAAGCTCTCACAAAACTTGTTGATAAGAGAAGAAATGTTTTTGTGGGAAGAATATACAGACAGGCAGGTATGATCTGTTGGCTGATGCAGTCAAGATTTCAAGGTTGAGAAGATTTGTTCAACAAAATGCTGTCAATGTTGTAAACCACACGATGTTCTTCAGAAATTATCTTTGAGAATGAACTGGATTTCAGAATATTATTTTAGAACAGGACACAGTCAGACAGGCCTACTGCCCGTATCACCACAACACACAAAAGGAAAAAAAGAAGGGTTGTAGTTGCAGATGATGCTACTCTGAGGAGAACAAAGGGTCCAATACGCTGCTTGTTCAATCTCTTTTTAAATGGCAGGAATATCTAAATCTTCCTTTATTTAGAGATAAAAAGAGATTCTCCACTGATTTGGAAAGGTGATTGTATCATTACTGAAAAGCAGATACTGATGGTCATCCAGGTAACACCAAATGTAGCTGAGACGCAGGTAACACCAACAGGAAATAAGGCTTCTGCCAAGAACAAATGCACCCACCAACACCACCTCCACAGCCTTTCAGTAACAGTTGTCCTGACCACCCATGATAATCCTGGCACTGGTTCTTTCTATTAATTACTTTTCCTACCGATTCCTAGTGGTAGATGGCACTGAGTATGGAAGAACTTTTACCAACTGCTGTAGCAATTTGTAAACATGTTTCTCTCTGACTCTTGACTGGTTTCTTATCAAATCCTGTATAATGCAAGCAACTCTAAAATGCATCAACAGTGACTTAGCCTTGCAAGATTGTCTGTGACAGTCGATTGACTCCCTTCCTAACATGCCTGTACACCAACGCACACAGCCTGGGGAATAAACAGGAAGAACTAGAGATCTGGGTGCAGTCACAGGGCCATGATATCATTTGCAGTCACGGAGACAAGGTGGGATAGCTTGCATAACTGGAACGTTTTAGGTACAGTTTGTCCCTCATGATACTTTCTCTGATCACCTCTGAGCCTCTTCGGGGAAAAGGCCACTTGCTTTTCAAAGCTGATGCACCAAAGTCACACCACCGATCACATTCTTCGTTGTGATCCACGTGGTTAAAAAACAACTATTAACATTACCAGGAACTTAGGATTCACATATTTTACAGAATTTTAAAGGACTAGCAGTTTTCCACTTCCACTACAACTTCCAAAGGGTCACTCAAAACAGTACCTTCAATTCGTTTAACTCCCTTGCAGGTAAATGTTCACAGATGTTGACACAAAGTCTTTCACCCACCCTACATCCTCTTTTGCCAGAAGTATCGTTCCCTATGCAGGAAAGCTGGAAAAAACTGCTAGTGAACAAATGAAGACTAACGTCTAATAGTTGGTTCATACCACGTTGGAGAGAAACTTCAGGAACGTTCAAGTGCTACACCTTTTTAAATCCACAGCAAAGTGATCCTCGAGACTCCAGGCACATTATTTAAGTGGGCACCAAACTGTTGTACAAACCTGGACACAGCATGCCAGCCTTTTTACTGGAGAAGCCTTTGGAAGGAGAGACTTTAAGGAACGCTATGTGCTACATGTGGATTACTGGACTTCACATCTGAGCAATTATACTGTAAAGAAGTTCCTAAAGGCAGAAGCTGGAGAAGGAGAAAAGAACCAGAGCATCCATATTGCATTCACACTGACACACTGTCTGTTGGAAAAGATAAGAACCTGGTGATGACAGAACCTGAGGAACACACTACTGCCAAAAGACTTTAAGAGACTGCAGTTACAATGTGGAAATGGAAGCGTCTCATTTTTTCAGTTGAACGTGATCCTATTTACCACTTTCACATGGAATGTTTTCATGAAAATGGCATCAGACAAATTCACCCTGGAACTCTGGCTAAACCAGGCTCAGAATTGGTAACTACCATGCTGAGAATCTGTGCCACCAGCAGACTCAAAACAGGAAAAACAGTCCCTTCAAAAGAATGTATTACACATAGTCTGTATGATTTAAGTACTTACTAGAGGAACAGTTTCTCTACACGGACTGAGAAAATAATAAAGAGGTAGTATTGCAAAGTGAATTTGTTAAGACTAAATATCATCAAATCAAAATAATTTTATTCCGTAAAGCAGTAGGTCTTGTGGATTAAAGAGAACTGAGTGCCATATCTGGACTTTAGCATGGCTTTCTATAGAGCTTCTCGTAACAATTTCACTAACAAGCTGAGGAAGCATGATCTAGCCAAAAATTCTGTAAGACTGCAGTATACCCTATTGCAAAACTGTGTTCACAGATGATCAACTGTTCTTGGTAAAAATGGATGAAGGGAGTATAAGTGAACAAGTGCAGCTTTCCAGAGCACTGTCTTAAGAACAGTAGTTTAAAATAGTTGCCATTAAAAAGTTCTTGTGTAACAGAATTAGAAGGTATTTTATTAATCTGAAGATCCTAACAGCTTTTGGTGTTGAGTCTTTGAGAGACAGGCTCACAATTGCATTTAAAACAAAAAATTACAATTTTCTTGACTAATTTGAATAACCTTTGGAAACTAAGATATTCAGTGAGAAGAAACACAAACTTTTTATCCATTTGAGAAAGAGCAACTGTAACAGCATGACAGGAAGACAGACAGTCTCTACAGAAAGACAGCAATATGTTTAAAACAACTTGCAGTATGAATAAAGGTTATAAGCAAAGAGCAGCTATATTCTCATATATAACAGTAATATCAAAGTCTACGGTACTTTTCTGACTATTCATCCTTCTAAATCTGCAAATAGAGTTGCATCTATGACTTCGGACAGTACAACATCAAGACAAATGTAGACCAATTAGAATTCAGATAAATACATCAAATACAACTAGAAGCTCAGGAATGATGACATGTAAAGGTGATAGAAAGAAATCATGTTGTTCAGTCACTACAAGAATACATTTCTGCAAGACATCATAACATTCTTTGATATGTAAATGATTGCTATAAAAAAATAGGATGTGAATTGTTTGTTATTGCCCACTGAAAAGTAGTCATGAAGTGTCATGCCTAACTGCAACAGAAACAATATAGGGTCAGCACTAGGAGAAAAGCTGTCTACCACTAAGAATTTGAACAGGTTGCAGGGCAAGAGTAAGGAAACTCCATTACGGACACTTTAAAAAAACAAAAACAAAAACAAAAATAAAAACAACAACAACAACAACAACAAAAAAAGAGGAAGTTGTTGGGAGTGATACACTGGTACATTTCATCCAAAATGAGGGGAAGAAGATGGGAAGCCCCCCAAACCCTTTCTTGCTGTATTTCCTAAAATCACAGAATCTTCTTCTGGAAATCTTCACAAGTTTTGTACTAGATAAGAAGAAATTATTACTTATTTTGATTAACAGATAATATTGAAATTCATTTTCAAAGAACATAATTTAAAATTCAAACTTAGAGCGATTGGATACAAGACAGACAAAGAAGAACATACATTTGGAAGGTTTTTAGAGACAGATTGTATTCACTTTCCACAGAGACTTTCAAAGTTTTCAGGGAAGAATCCTACCACTTTCTCCAGAGCTTCAAATGCCTCATGAAAAACTTAGCTTGGCGGTTCTAGCTTAGAATTAGCTTAGCTCTGTAATCAGAGGCATCTTCACATAAAAAAGTCAAGACTTGAAGAAAGAAACAAGGAAAAATGTTCACTTTAGCCCTGTCAGAAAAAAATCTTTGAATATATTTCTTCCACCTTTCTTTTGAAGGAGGGAGGGTGAGATGATGATTTTTCTTTACAAGTACCTTTCAGAGCACTGAGCGCTGTACTACAGATTTGTGTAGATTCATAATTCTTCTTGGAACCCACACTACATTCAGCGACCTGAATGTAGAGGAATCTCTGGAGAAGTCCTATAAATACCTAAGAAAATGAAAGTAATCTTTCCAAATTATTTGGAAAATAATCAAATATCCATTAACAATTTCTGAGGGAACACAACTTATGTCTGGAAGAGAGTGCAAAATTATATAGTTTCATAAGGGTTGTTGATAGTCTTTAAGGATGTTTTCCCATGAGTTGAGGAAACTGTAAGGAAACAGGACTGTAGATGATATGAACTCTTCTCTTTGGAAAGCAGTGACCAAAAACATTGTCTAGAGCAGTGGGAAAGTAAAATAAATAGATAAAGGATTTTCCTGAGTAACTGATCTTGGGTAATGGAACCCACAGAATAATTCATGAGATCAACAAAAGCAAAATAGTCCATGTTCATTCTTCATAGATGAATTCATATAAATCCTTTTTTTTAAGAAAGTACATGTGGTAAGAGATGATAGCAAGAAAGCAGAGTCATTATCCTGTACACTTAGCTAAAAATATAAAATTAACATTAAAAAGAAAGGATAAAGACCAGTCTAGAACTTCTACGTAAAACCACAGATACTCTGGTACCTTTACTGGAGCAGAAGTGAAGCAAAGATTTCTGTAACAGAGAAATTTTACTCCACTGAGATAATGAATAACCAACCAAAATAACAACACACAACTTCCGCCACCTCTCAGATATTTCCCTGAGCTGCAAACAAAACTTTTTTCTCATTCAGATTCTGTCAATCGGAGAGCTACATTCAGTCTTAAAGTAGAACCACAGAATCATAGAATGATACAATAGTTTGGGTTGGAAGGACCCTTCAAAGGTCATCTAGTCCAACCCCCCTGCAATCAGCAGGGACACCTTCAATTAGATCAGGTTGCTCACAGCCCCGTCCAACCTGACCTGGAATGTTTCCAGGGATGGGGCATCTCCCCCCTCTCTGGGCAACCTGGGCCACTGTTTTACCAGCCTCACTGGCAAAAATTTCTTCCTTTCATCTAGTCTAAATCTACCATCTCTTAGTTTAAAACCATTATCCCTGGTTTGGTTTTAAACTAGTCATATAGCAACAGGCCCTGATAAAAAGTCTGTCCCCATCTTTCTTCTAAGCCCCCTTTAAGTACTGGAAGGCTGCAAGAAGGTCTCCTTGGAGCCTTGTCTTCTCCAGGCTGAACAACCCCAACTCGCTCAGACTGTCCTCATAGGAGAGGTATTCCAGCCCTCTGATCATTTTCTGGACCCACTCCAACAGGTCCATGTCTTTCCTTGGCTGAGGGCTCTAGAGCTGGACGGAGGACTCCAGGTGGGCTCTCAGAGTGGAGGGGCATAATCACCTCCCTTGACCTGCTGGCCATGCTGCTTTGGATGTGGCTCAGGATGCAGTTGGCCTTCTGGGCTGCAAGCACACATTGCCAGCTCATGTCCAGCTTTCCATCCACTAGTACACTCACATCCTTCTTGGCAGAGCTGCTCTCTATCCCTTCATCCCCCAGCCTGTACTGATACCAGGGTTTTCCCCGACCCAGGTGCAGGACCCTGCACTTGGCCTTATGGAACCTCATCAGGTTCACACAGGCGCATTCCTCGAGCTTGTCCAGCTCCCTCTGGATGGCATCACATCCCTCAGGTGTGTCAACCGCACCACTCAGCTTGGTGTCGTCTGCAGACTTGCTGAGGGTGCACTCGATCCCGCTGTCTGTGTCATTGATGAAGATACTAAAAAGTATTTGTCCCAATACAGACCCCTAAGGGACATCAGTCGTCACCGATCTCCATCTGGACATTGAGTCATTGACCACTACCCTCTGGATGCAACAATCCAACCAGTTCCTCACCCACCCAACAGTCCACCCTCCAAATCCGTATCTCTCCAATTTAGTAATTGAATTAATTCCAGTCTGTGCAACCACGTTCCCCAAGTCCCCAGAAGTCCTTGCTACTTCCCTGTCAAAAGTACAGAAATGCAGTCTCTGCCCGTGCCTTCAGTAATTGCCTCAAGTTCCTATTCTATGCAAGAAAGCTTAGATATTATAACATCCTTCCTGAGATCTCTCACTGGACTGATCACGTCAAGTGCCGCTCTTTTTTGTTCTCCCAAACAAACAATTAAGTATGTTGCTGCTTTTCTTCATCAAAGTTTGCGACCTGTCAACCAAACTGTCAAGGGGCTAAAGAGAGTAGCAACAACAAGCCCTGCATAGGTACTTGCTGTTTGTTCATTGCTGGAAAATTTATCAGCACAACTTACACTCCAAATCATAGGCAAAAACCTCACTGTCAGGGATCCCATGTTCTAAATAACACTCTAATTTACTGTAATTTACACACCCCTTCCATACATTTCTAAAATACAAGGTTAGAGGAAACAACATTTGGCAAGATTCTTGTAGCATCAAGAACTGGTTCTCTCAATCAGGGTGCATTGATCTCTTTAAGAAGGCAAAATGGCAGCAGCATTAGTAAGAGTATTTCAGTTGCGTGCTTTATCAATAGGAAAAGTAAAGCATTTTATAGAGGTCAGTAAATCAAAAAGCTCCTCTTGCACTTTTTCAGCCTCTCTAATGCTGAAACATTACCATCTGAACTGTACAATCAGATTCTTTTCAGAAATAATCCAAAAAGAGAACCCCTTTTGAAGGGACACAAGACAGCCAATTGAAACAACAGCAACATTAACCAAAAAATAGTTCAAATATTCTTCTGGTTGAATGCAAGTAGCTGAGATTCACAATGTTGTTAAATTAATAAGCTCAACAAAGGGAGAATAACAATCACAATTAGTCTTCACCATTTACACAACTCTTACAAGTCTTTTAGCACAAGACCTGAAATACTGATGCTGCTGGCAAGCTATACGCTTACTTCTCACTTACCACTTGAGCCACCTCTTTTCTATCACTGTTTAACACAGTATCTGCCTACAGAAGATGAACGACAGAGATCATTTAGCAGTCACAGGATCATAGGATAATGCAGTTAAGGCGGCACCTCAGGAGGTCTTTAGTCCATCCTCATGCTCAAAGCAGGGTGAGCAAGGCCACACTATGCAGAGTTTTACCCAGCTTGACCTTGAAAACCACCAAGGATAGAAAACGCACAGATTCTCTGGGCAACCTTTTCTAATGCTTAACTGTCCTGATAGGGAAAAGGTTTTTCCTTAGACCTAGTCAGAAACTCACATTTCAATTTAAGTCCATTGTGTCTTATCCTTCCTCCACAATATTGAAAAGTCTGACTCAAGTTTTCCTGATAATCTCCTCATTGTTATGGGAAGGTCAATCCCCACCAAAGACATCTCTCAGCCAGGCTGCACAAGGCCAATATCCTCACCTGCTCTGGAATCTCCCCCATCTCCTGTTCTCCCTCTTCACCTAACCTGACTATCCCGAAAGACTTAATATTGTTTCTGGGCTAAATAGCAGAAACCACTGTTGCATCTTTCTACTATTGCCATGTAAATACATAAGCACTGAAAAAGTAAATTAGCAAGAATATGCCCAAACCCCTACCTTGCTAAGTCTCATGTATCTCAGTCATTGCTTCTTGGGGATAATATCGAAAACAGTATGCATTCCAGATTTTAGCATAAAGAATTATTTTGAGCACATTTTTTTTCCATTCCCTCTCAACTGATTGACAGTTCAACCTATTCTTTCTCCACAGATAAGCTTTTCAGGCTTCATTTATGCTATATAGTTTGAGTTCATTTGAACTACTTTTAATTTCATGTTCTTAAAATTTCATGATTGCCATTAAGACAAACGTTGCATATTAAAACACTTTTGAGCTGGTGGAAGAGTTCAATATTGGCAATGTTGGCAATTTCTTATGTAAAGCAACTGAAACCATTCTTAAAATAATTTAATCCTCATGTTGGAAAGGATTTTAAATCCTCCTGTCCTCCATGAATTTGAGCTTTGTTTTGAAGGATGATTAGTCAATTTTCAGACCTTCAGAAATTTCTTCTGGATCAGGGCTTAAAATACTTTTGTATCCAAAACATAATGACATACTCTCTAGTACTATTTGAATACAGAAGTAAGGAGGAATAACTAAATACCTCTTTAAATTCTCTGTTGTTTAAAATTGGGAAAAAATACATTGATATATATGACTGCTAGACTACCTTTAAGGGTTCCATCACTTCCAGCTGGAGAGCAAACAGACTGTGGTGACCTCAAGGAAAACGTCGCAGCATTCCTTATTGAAGGATCACCATCCTGAAGTGACAATGATAAAAAATTAACATTATGAACAGGAACGCTTCAAAAATAAAGACTGAAATTAGTACATATACTAATAAAATGGATTGGTCCAAAAAACCATACAAGAAATATTAGAAAAATATTTATTTGCATAAAAATCTTTGTACTTTAGACTACTGGACTACTTTATAGGCAATATTCCAAAGCACAATCAGCCCTAAGAAAAAAATCTATAACCAGAGCATGTACACAAAAATACATCTATGTATATAACCCCTAGCTAAATAAGCACTTTTGCTTTACACCAAGATTCCATTTAGAACTTTTTTGTTAACAAGCACTCATAGTAAAGAGCTGAAAAGCAGGTATATGAGCTCTATACAATACCAACTGAAAGAAACTGAGCATAAAATGTAGATTTTTAAAACAAACTCACCATTTTTTCCCTTAACTTACCCTTAAAGCTTACCTAGAATGCCATCTTACTTTTACAGTTAAACAAATTAACATTTTGTATTTATATTCTCCAGCATACACGCATCAGGACTGAATAAAATCTCTGACGCTCCCACTGCAGCAGCTAAGGTAGGCTCATGTAAAACACTACTGGAGTGACTTTAGCTTATTATTTGCCTGTCTCGACAGTTAGATAGGAAACAACTCAATGGCAATATGATGCACTTCCCAAACATGGCAAACAAGTTCTAATGTCTTCTCAGTTTTGCACAGAACGGAATTCATAATTTCTGACAATCTTCTTCATAATATAATACCAATTACAATGTAATGATGTCCATGCTTTATCTTTAAGAATGTAAATGTGTCTTTCTTGCTCCCACACTATCTTAAAATAAAATATGAAACCCATTATTCCAATTCCTATTTAATGGTTTACATGAGGTTTTTATTGCTTTCATGGAGCCCTCTGTGGGTCACAAGTGTATTCATTCACTCAATTCTCTAACTAGATTTAGGCTAAATTTATTAATTTTACTAGATTTACTTCTGTAGAACAGTATTTCCCATTTCTAGCACTGTTTTTTATACAGCATCTATGGTAACGTTTTGGCAAAGAACAAACTAACAACCCTTATATCTATAAAGAGACAATTCCTATAATTATAAACAAATTGCAAAAACTCCATTCCTGTAAAAAGTAAAATCACACAAAGGTAGTCGTCAAAGAAGTTCTAAGGTTATTTAATCTGTTTCCTAATTTAACTGGCTATTTCAGTAGCTAATATTCTAACGTGGCTCCTATTGAGGTATCTGAATACATGCAGTTCTTTCATGTAACTTTAGTTAGTACATTAAGTAGTTCAAAAAAATGTGGGAGAAAGTTGGGGATTTTTGTCTTTAGATCCAAGATTTCAGAATGAATTTCTCCCACATGAAATAAAAACCACTAAGGGAAAACTTCTTACAAAGAAACCAGGCCATAAGAGCATATAATAGACCAGTAAGAAAAAATGTCCATACGCATTCTTGCCTTTGACAACACTACTATATTACCCAATAGGTTACTAAAATAATCAAGCCTAATTGACAGTTGCAGGGATCTTCAGAGAGACAAGTTAACTACACACCTATTTAGAATCTACTATTGTTTATATCAACATATTACTACAGTAATTGCAAACACGCTATGCAATTTCTTTATGATAAACTCACATACAAGATTATTTGAAGATTTTTTAATTTTCCTAATTCCATCAGAATCAATGTTAGCAACAGTTCCAAAGGACAGGGAGATCTAGAAAAAATAAAACCTCACACATTAAAATTGTATTGCTGAGTGTACACATCTGAGATTGAAATATATTTTCAGTGGTTTTATACATGAATGACAACAATCTGACTTCTAAGGCAGCTAAACACATACTTGCTCTATCATACTAAATACTTGCTTTATTGTAATAAACTTATTTAGGTAACATACATCACTACTTAGTCTGTGCACCATCTGTAGGTAGTCTTCACTTGAGCCATGTCTAGAACTATCAGCATGATGATTAGCTGAATTTCCAGATAACTGACTTGAAACCTTATTTTCATGGAGATTCCTCATCCCAGCTGTGACTATGGGACTGGATACTGAAGCTGAAATACAAGAAATATAAGTAACTATACTGATATATTCACACATTCATTAACTCTCTAGAAGTTTCTGAGAAAACACAATACTATTGCATATTAATGAGTTGGGTGCAAGAGGTCTGCAATCTGAACAAGAATACAACTTTTTGAGGAAATTCTTCTGCCACGAAAACCTTGAATAAAATTAGCTATCTAAGATTTTAATTTTCAAGAGGATTAAAAAACTAAATCCCATATATGGATTAGCCAAGTTTCCCCTCACATTCATCCTAATTATGGTCAGTATCATATTCTTACTGGTTATAGAAAACTTTGTTTTGCTCTATATAATTTGTATTCACTACATTTAGTAACTTCCAAGGCATTAATGAAACATACAACATTACATACAGAACAGCCATATATATTCTAAGCATAATGCTAAACTTTCAGAACAAATGATTTAAAAGAGTCCAAAGAGATACTTACCAACAAAAAAAAAGTCTAGATACTTTAACAGTGTTCATGTTGTTGACAATTGTTTTTAGAAAAGGGAAGAACAAAGAAATCCATTCATTCTTAAGGTCATCTTTGCCAGTTACTGCATACCTCGAGCAAAATTCTAGCCAAAGAAATATACCTCGAGCATAATACTTTACACTACAAAGGTTTGGTAAGGCTAAATAAACTGTCAGCAAAACTAAGGTTACATTGGCAAAAATGAGGTTTTTGCTAGTACAGATAAATCATGGCCATAGCTAACAAATAAAAGTTTTTGGGTTGTTTTGATTTTTCCTATTGAAATTAGAAAGCCATGAAACGTGCCCATGAAAGTAAAGCTGCTGTGAGGTAGGAGAATAAAGCAAACATCACAGATTTACCTTGCTGCATCTGAGGATGTGGTGTGTAACTTGGAGGATGTGAATATGGCATGTATCCTGCAGGGCTTTGAGGAGCATATGGACTAGGCACTGGACTGTTCTGTTGTGCCAAAAATCTGTTCCCAGAGCTTGTCTGTGGTGGCACAAACCGGCTAAAAAGAAAATTAAAAAATGTTTTTAAAAACTGGAAAATCAAATTTAGATGAGTGTTATTTCTTTTGAAATATTATACACTCAGA
>NW_010543945.1:0-1521 GCF_000687285.1 Phaethon lepturus | reverse complement strand
GTCCCGCTGTCCTGCTGAGGGGGAAGGATCTGGAAGTAAAGTTAAGCTTAGGAAGAAGGGAGAGGTGGAAAAAAGGTGTTTTAAAATTTAGGTTTTATTTCTCATTTTCATACTCTGAATTAATTAGTAATAAATTAAATTAATTTCCCCAAGTTGAGTCTGTTTTGCCCATGACGGTAATTGGTGAGTGACCTCTCCCTGCCCTTATTTCAACCCATGCTCCTTTGTTATATTTTTTCTCCCCCTGTCCTGCTGAGGAGGGTGCTGAAGAGAGGAGTGATAGAGCAGCTTTGGTGGGCACTTGGCATGCAACCAGGGTCAATCCATCACATAAATAAATACTAAAATGTTAGTCCAAGAAGATATTTCTCTAATTTGCAACAAATAACAACTAAATTTAGAGATTTGCAGTAAACACAACTTTAATGCACCTGACATAGTTCTGTTATTTCTATAGGTCAAACTTTTTAATTAGTATTAATTGTATGTCATATTACACTACACAATTGTGAATGTAAATGTACATAATCCATCCAAAAGCAGTTCTAGCTATGTGGTTATAATTATATTTTTAGACACTAAAATTCTTCACTACATTTTAAATCCCAATCATTTTTTGCTGATGATTAATATCCAGAAATTAATCCACTTTAATTTCTTTAACTTCAAAAATCACAGTCACAGCCATCCATTTCTTTCAAAGTCCTAATATTAATTAAATCAATATTTTAATTAATTACCTAAAGAAATATCCTTAAATAAATCCTTTAATATTCTCATATACAATATCTATCCCCATTGTTGTTACAAAATTATAACATCTATTCTACTGATTACGAGATGTTTCTTTTTAACTCATTTTAATACAAATATTCTAAAAATCACAGTCACAGTCATCCATTTCTTTCAAAGTTCCAATATTAATTAAATCAAAACATCCTTACCTTTTTTGTATCACTTCTGATGGTTTTATTATTTGCCAACAGCTGAAGATATGGTTTTAAAAAAGTTTATTCCTAAGATGTATCCCAATCCAAATACTTGATATTCAAGGATGACCTTCTCCAAGAGTGGTCCATCCCAACAAACAGAAAATCAAGCAAAGGCAGCAGGACGTCCACATGGAATATAGAGATACTGTCTGACTGTGCAGAGGTGGGGTTAGGAAAACCAACACCCACCTGGACAAACTGGAGAAACATAAGTCCATGGGCCCCAACAGATTACACCCACAGGGTGATTTGGAGTAGTTGACAAGGATCCAAGGATCATCTTGTCCCCAAGCTGACAAAGAGGAAATCATGTATAGCCAACCTAACAGCCTTCTATATTTACGTGATTAGTTCTGGGAAAGAGGGGAGAGCAGTGGATGCTGTTTACCTTGACTTTAGCAAGGCTTTTGACACTGTCTCCCAGAATACCGTCATAGACAAGATGACATTATGGGTTAGGTAAGTAGACAGTGAGGTGTGTTGAAAACCAGCTGAACAGTTGGGCCCAGAGAGCTGTGATCAGTGGCAC